>NC_059199.1:36999970-37217470 GCF_020615455.1 Coregonus clupeaformis
CGATATCTTCTGTCGTCAACGTCAGGGAACTAAGTGGTGCACACAAACATAAGTTATTTCTTTCTTCACCTCATTTTCCCTCTTCGCTCATCCCTGGCTCCCTCCCCCCATGAATTATTCAGTTTTAATACTTGAGCGGCATGTGAGCGGCAGCTCCTTAAATAGCACTCAGCTTTCTAAAAACAGCAGAAGAGGACACCAAGTTACCCAAACCAAGTGAATTATAGATGGTGGTCTGTTCTGCTCTGCTCTGTAGACATAAATCACAGCAAGAGGGATTATGGGAAGCTCTTAGGAGGAAGACTAAGTAACACAAGTGTTTAAATGGTTCAGACAGAGGCTGGTCTGTGTGTGTGTGTGTCTGTGTGTGTGTATACTGTATATTCCTGTCTGTCTAATCCAATAAATAATGTTCAGGGGAGCAGACCAAACACAGGCCAACACAGGAACTTTTCCAGCACTCAGAACACAAGCAACAAAACACACGCAATCGAGTCGTCTCTGAAGTAAACTACAACAAACCTTGACAGGTGTAACTGGAGGGATAGGAGAGCCTGGCTGGCTCTGGCTCAGGCCCAGCTAGCTAGTGATCCAGCATCAACACCAACACAGCAGCACATGTTCATGGTCTCGTGTGGCTCGGCTTCTCCTGATCTGTCTGATCGTCTGTCCGTCTGTTTGTTCGTCTGGCGTGTTAAGTTACCAACTTAGAAGCCAATTAACTAGGCCTGCAAGATAAAAGAGCTCCAGCAGCAGGTGACTGGCTAGCCCTGGGATGGATCAGTATTGGCAGCTCTACAGTGGCTGGTGATAGGGATGGGAAGGCTGCCTGAGCCCAGAACCTCCAACCTCCAACCTCCTCCCTCCATTCCTCCCCCAGGTTTCTCATTACAGCAAATTGCACTCGTTCAGTGATTTTAATTAGCCAAAACAATAAGAAACAGGAGATTTTCTTCCTGTGCAGATGTCCACACACTGTTCTCTGCCTCTGCTCTGGTGCTCCTCTCTCTCTGCTCTGGTGCCTGACTGGTGGATGTACTGTAGTGCACGGGAGCATCCACAGACTGTGAGAAACCAGTCTAAAATGGCACCCTATTCCCGATGGGCCCTGGTCAAAAGTAGTACACTATATAGGGAAAAGGGGTGCCAATTCAGGGGTCCATTACAGATCCTCTCCTCTTCTGTGAGCGTGAAGCTAAAGGCTCCCTCCCTCCCTCCCTCCGCTGTTAGAAGAGAATGAAGGCTGTGGGTGGTTCCTCTGTGCCTGTGCCAGGTGTGGTTATCATAGCCCACACTGAGAGGAACTAGGAAACCAGAGAAGAAACGGCCCAGCGTTACGGATCTCTCTACCAATTAGAGAGCTGCTGGGACTGGATCTGTGGTAGTGAGAGCTGTTTGACGACCCAGCCAAATGTGTGTGTGTGTGTGTTGGTGTGTGAGGATCCCGGAGGAGGACAGTGAGGACAGGGAAGAGGGCCAGCCGGGTTCGATCATTCACGATGCAGAGAAGAAAGAAGAGAGAAGCTCTGTTTAATGCTGCTTCGTTAGACTAAACAGACTCTGATCATGACCTTCTAAACACCATCAGCCACATCAATTTTATATATATATTTACAGTCATGACACATACACTACCCCAGGACAAGCCATGCCCGGTGGGAAGACTGATTCAAAGGCCACAACTTGGCATGGTGTAGTGGGTTTAGGGAAAAAAGAGGGAGGTGCTGGAGAGAAGTACTAAAGGATGGTGCTATGGGAAAGGAAGGAAGAGAGGGAGAAGACAGAGAGGGGGAAGGAGAGAGTGAGGGGTAAAGAGAAGGAAAAAGAAAGGAGGAAAAGAGGGGAAAGAAGGATGAGCGACACAGGAAATAATGACATGAATTATAGCCTTGCTACGTCTCTTCTGATCATGTTCTCTTTGATGACTACACGCCAAGTCCCTCCCTCATGACGACTGCCTGCCAGTCAATCAAAACACTTATCGATGCTTGACGACAGTTGCCGTTGGCGTCGGCCCACTTCTTGCGGGCGCCCTCGCTTGGTTGGTCGGTCGCCTCGCATCTCGCCCTCATTACCGTCCCGCCTCATTTCTTTACCGATCACTCGTCTCGTCCTGCCTCGCCTCTATACACTCGTCCTGACGCGCTGTGCTGTCTGAGGGAGAAGTCAGGATGGCAGTCTGCATTAAGATCCGCATGGTCACCCACCAGTGTCCCGCCTGCCCGTACAGCGAGTAAAGGCCGGGCACCAACGTCAAGTCATACTGCCACACACACTACACTAGAGAGAGAGGCAGACACAGGTCATTCACAGTCGAAGGACACAACTCTCTCTGACAGTGAGCTAGATAAGTTGCAGCGTGCTGGGTTGGGCCGGCACCAAGGACAACGCATGCTGCCATGACAGAGAGACGCCAGCGAAGAAGACACGGGACTAGAGGGAGGACACTACTCTGACAGTGAGTGAGCATGATAACTTTAGACGCAGTTGAAAGGCAGCTCAGAACAACCCAGATCTAGTTTGTCAATGTGCCCTTAAAGATGCCTTTCAGATGTGTCACAGTCTCTGAATTTTATCCTGTAAAGCCCTCAAATTCAAATCTGGACCTGGAAGCCAGTTCCACTGCTTTTTTACACTGAACAAAAATATAAATGTAACATGCAACAATTTCAACAATTTGACTGAGTTACAGCTCATATGTGACTCATTTCAGGAAACTAGGCGTAAGTCACGCGTCACTACTTCACAGGAGAGCCATTTGAACGTAAACTTTAAAAAAAAAAATCTAAACGTTTTTTGGCAGAAATGCCTTCTGGAACATGTGAACTTTCATGTGCCTTAATAACAAACTTGTATGCCATCTGTAAATACAAATAAAATTGTTAAATTACGAGCCTAGTTGGTTTAGCCACAGAAAATACAGGAACCTTCCCGCTAGTCATGATTGGCTGAGATAATGGTTGGGCTGGACATGCCGAGAGTTGAGTTCGGATTGGTCTGCCATGTAGTACACTTCTGTCTATAACATGAGCTGGTCAGTATGTGTAGGTAATCCTTTCTAACGCAGCTTTTTTGAAAGACATCACGTAGTAGAACTGCAAAGGTGTTGCTCTCCACTTTCTGGAGGACCGAGTTTTTAAATCAGTGGAATGCATGGTGGAATTAGAGTATGATAGCTATGGTGATGGAGAAAATTCTGCCATTTGATTGCAAATATGCAGACAGAGTCGAAAAGAGAACACACAGAAGGCTGTTGTATAAAACACCTCCGGATTACATCTTCAAACTAAGGCAACCATGGCATCTGTGACAGAGAGGGAGAAGCGTCCATCCATGTATACGGGTAAGATTGTCTAGCAAGCTACATCTTCAGATATTACATGTTTCTAATTTTGTCAGAAAGTTGTTTTCATTTCAAGTTAAAGTGTACTGTTAGCTAGCTAAAGTTAGCTGGCTGGCTCGCTAGCTAACATTACGTGTATGATCTGTGTAGTAATATTATTAGTATCTCAGAGCCATTTGCATTGCTAGTTATAGCCTAATGTTAGCTAGCTAACATTGAACGTGGTTGGTTAGCTACCTGCAGATTCATGCAGGGTAGTAACGTTATGAGTTGGGATTATGGTTCTTTGTTTAACTAGCTAGCTAGCTACATGTCTAAACAAAAGACTCCACTATGCAAGTAACCATTTCAATAGAATGTTCATGATGTCACTGCAACAACTGTTGATAGACGTAGCTGGTAACTTCGCTCTGGCTATCTACTCCGATTTCAGAGCACTCATCTGAGTGTGCCAGAGCGCAGAATAACTGACAAATTTACGAACGCTCAACACCCGTTGAATATGGCCGGTGTCAGTAGACGTTGGCAAAAAAGCCTAATTAAATTGTTGCCAGCAGCACAGTTGCAGTCACCAATGCTCTGAATCGAGCTGGTCGGTCACATATATGGAAATCAGGCAATTGAAATGAATTCATTAGGCCCTAATCTATGGATTTCACATTACTGGGAATAAAGATATGCATCTGTTGGTCACAGATATATTTAAAACAAAGTAGGGACGTGGATCAGAAAACCAGTCAATATCTGGTGTGACCACCACTTGCCTCATGCAGCGCGACATCTCCTTTGCATAGAGTTGATTAGGCTGTTGATTGTGGAATGTTGTCCCACTTCTCTTCAATGGCTGTGCGAAGTTGCTGTATATTGGCGGGAACTGGAACACTCTGTTGTACACGTTGATCCAGAGCATTCCAAACATTCTCAATGGGTGACATGTCTGGTGAGTATGCATTCATCCTGCATTCACACTTCTCCAGCGTACCAGTGGCCATCGAAGATAAGCATATAAGAATTTGCCCACTGAAGTGGGTTACGACACCGAACTGCAGTCAGGTCAAGACCCTGGTGAGGACGACGAGCACGCAGATGAGCTTCCCCGAGACGGTTTCTGACAGTTTGTGCAAACCCACAGTTTCATAATCTGTCCGGGTGGCTGGTCTCAGATGATCCCGCAGGTGAAGAAGCTGGATGGGGAGCCCCTGGGTTGGCGTGGTTATAAGTGGTCTGCAGTTGTGAGGCCGGTTGGACGTACTGCCAAATTCTCTAAAACAACATTGGAGGACGCTTATGGTACAGAAATGAACATAAAATTCTCAGGCAACAGCTCTGACGGACATTCCTGCAGTCAGCATGCCAATTGGGCCGCCCCCTCAAAACTTGAGGATCTGTGGCATTGTGTTGTGTGACAATACTGCACATTTTAGAGTGGCCTTTTATTGTCCATGGCACATGGTGCACCTGTGTAATGATCACACTGTTTAATGAGCTTCTTGATATGCCACACCTGTCAGGTGGATGGATTATCTTGGCAAAGGAGAAATGCACACAAACATGGATGTAAACAAATTTGCGCACAAAATTTGAGAGAAATACGATTTTTATGCGTATTTCAGCTCACGGGACCATCACTTTACATGTTTATATTTTTGTTCAGTATAAATTCTTCCTCTCTAATCAGGGACTGATTTAGATCTGGGAGAACAGGCGTGCAATTAATTATCAGGTAGAACAGAAAACCAGCAGTACTCCGGACATCGTAGGGTAAGCATGGATTTTGTCGGTCGGTCTTTCTAAAGAAGGCTGTCTACATCTGATGTCAGCTGTCGAGTGTCTGCTCCTACACCTCACTAACCAACCTATTTCAAAGTCTACCACTGTTAAAATACAAACATCTCATTTACGTTTGAGTCTGTTTAATTTTACAATGCCAATGCAGCGTAGGGCCCTGACCAACCAGGCAGCCACATCATATTTTATTGTACTGTATATGATGAAATTTGTTTTAGTCAGTTCAAATACAGTTAGGAACAAAGGCAATATTATGCACTCAGGCCCTTCGTCAGCACAGTGGAGTGTGTTGGTCTGCCAGAATCAATATGAACACAATATGGCACCGCCTTAATGTCTAAGGCTGCGTCACAAATGGCACCCTATACCTACATAGTGCTCTACTTTTGACCTGTGCCTTACGGGTCCTGGTCAAAAGTACTGCACTATTTAGGGAATAGGGTGCCATTTGGAACGACGCGCAGGCAAAACAAACAAAGACAAAGCTCAGCAGAAATGATTTCACGGTATATTTCTCTCCGTAAATGAAAATGTAATGCTCTGTAGCTTACTGTACCTTCAATGCAGCAAGTGTGTCCTCAAAACGTGAGGGTTGTTGAAAACTTTGGGTTTTTCCAAATCAATAAGTGGGATAACATCTGATATTACTGCTGGTGTGATGGAGAAACAAGAAAATGAATGACAGAGACACTTTGGCCACCGACAGATTAGGATAAAGAGGGGCAATAGGGGATGCACCCTAAACAGAGGGAGGATTGATGGTGGCAGTAGCAGACCAACCAGGCACTCCTTTCTTCAGCATTAAAGATGGGCTGATCTCTAGGGCTGCAGCTTGGAAGCACAGAATGCAAAGGGAGAGGAGAGAGAGAAGGAGAGAGACAGAGTTTGTGTGTGTGTGAGAAAGAGCGTGAGAGAATGAACGTCAGAAAGGTGCCGAAGCTGTGGTGTTGAATGAGAGATAGAGGTATGAGTGGAAAAAGAAAAAAAGGGAAAAAAAGAACAGAACAGACATCTCTGGCAACGAGGAGCGTTCCGTTCATTCTGCTCCTTCTAAATAAAAACGGTCTGCTGCTAAAAATAGTGTGTGTGTGACACAGTGCCTGGGGTTAACGTCTTAGCACCATATCACACTTATTATGTGCTACATTTCATTGCGATATTACATTGTCCTCATTGGCTGATTCGAGTGTTTCTAGAATGTTGTGAAGTGACTATGGTCGGGCGATGCTAAATCCGATGCGTGCTACTAGTCCTACATGTTGGTGTTGAATCCTCATGGGATGTGTCAAGCGTTTCCTAGTGTCTCTGTAATAGAGGTGTGACACCTCGATGGTACTATTAGTTTACAATAACCTCAACCACTGTTCAGATGAGCCCACTCAGGAAGCTCTTTCTCGCGCTGTCTCCCACTCTCACTCTCTACCATCATCCCAGTCTGCTAATCACCAGAGAAGTTGATGATTAATATGAGTCCCAAGGCGCTCCTCATCACGCTCACATTACTCTGTTCAATGGCAGTTGGCTGGTTAGACACAGAGCCACAGAGAGAAAGGACTGTTTGATTACTAATAGCCCTGTTTGGTATAGCTGTGTATGTTGTGTTCTTGTGTCAGGACCAAAGCCTCAGAGAAAGCCACAGATAAGGTTAAGAAACATTGCCAGGTCACCTAGCACGCACAATACAAAAGTCTGTACACTGTTATTAGTGTCATACAGTGGGGGAAAAAAGTATTTAGTCAGCCACCAATTGTGCAAGTTCTCCCACTTAAAAAGATGAGAGAGGCCTGTAATTTTCATCATAGGTACACATCAACTATGACTGACAAAATGAGAAAGAAAATTCCAGAAAATCACATTGTAGGATTTTTAACGAATTTATTTGCAAATTATGGTGGAAAATAAGTATTTGGTCAATAACAAAAGTTTCTCAATACTTTGTTATATACCCTTTGTTGGCAATGACACAGGTCAAACGTTTTCTGTAAGTCTTCACAAGGTTTTCACACACTGTTGCTGGTATTTTGGCCCATTCCTCCATGCAGATCTCCTCTAGAGCAGTGATGTTTTGGGGCTGTCGCTGGGCAACACGGACTTTCAACTCCCTCCAAAGATTTTCTATGGGGTTGAGATCTGGAGACTGGCTAGACCACTCCAGGACCTTGAAATGCTTCTTACGAAGCCACTCCTTCGTTGCCCGGGCGGTGTGTTTGGGATCATTGTCATGCTGAAAGACCCAGACACGTTTCATCTTCAATGCCCTTGCTGATGGAAGGAGGTTTTCACTCAAAATCCCACGATACATGGCCCCATTCATTCTTTCCTTTACACGGATCAGTCGTCCTGGTCCCTTTGCAGAAAAGCAGCCCCCAAAGCATGATGTTTCCACCCCCATGCTTCACAGTAGGTATGGTGTTCTTTGGATGCAACTCAGCATTCTTTGTCCTCCAAACACGACTGAGTTGAGTTTTTACCAAAAAGTTATATTTTGGTTTCATCTGACCATATGACATTCTCCCCAATCCTCTTCTGGATCATCCAAATGCATTCTAGCAAACTTCAGACGGGCCTGGACATGTACTGGCTTAAGCAGGGGGACACGTCTAGCACTGCAGGATTTGAGTCCCTGGCGGCGTAGTGTGTTACTGATGGTAGGCTTTGTTACTTTGGTCCCAGCTCTCTGCAGGTCATTCACTAGGTCCACCCGTGTGGTTCTGGGATTTTGCTCACCGTTCTTGTGATCATTTTGACTCCCACGGGGTGAGATCTTGCGTGGAGCCCCAGATCGAGGGAGATTATCAGTGGTCTTGTATGTCTTCCATTTCCTAATAATTGCTCCCACAGTTGATTTCTTCAAACCAAGCTGCTTACCTATTGCAGATTCAGTCTTCCCAGCCTGGTGCAGGTCTACAATTGTGTTTCTGGTGTCCTTTGACAGCTCTTTGGTCTTGGCCATAGTGGAGTTTGGAGTGTGACTGTTTGAGGTTGTGGACAGGTGTCTTTTATACTGATAACAAGTTCAAACAGGTGCCATTAATACAGGTAACGAGTGGAGGACAGAGGAGCCTCTTAAAGAAGAAGTTACAGGTCTGTGAGAGCCAGAAATCTTGCTTGTTTGTAGGTGACCAAATACTTATTTTCCACCATAATTTGCAAATAAATTCATTAAAAATCCTACAATGTGATTTTCTGGATTTTTTTTCCTCAATTTGTCTGTCATAGTTGACGTGTACCTATGATGAAAATTACAGGCCTCTCTCATCTTTTTAAGTGGGAGAACTTGCACAATTGGTGGCTGACTTTATACTTTTATTTACTAAATACTTGTATCTATGTCAGATGACAGTACTACAATGAGTCAAATTTGTAAGTCGCTCTGGATAAGAGCGTCTGCTAAATGATGTAAATGTAAATGTCACTAGTGTGACCTAGTACATCTAGCATAACATCCTTGGGGTTATTGTCCTTCCTAGAGCTCATTCAGTCAGATGCAGAAGGCATCACTGCTATACATAGCACTCAGAGAAACAGGTACAACAGGCACATCTGTGTGTGTGTGTGTGGCCAACAGCTAAACATCACCAGTTGTCAAAGTCGTCACAGAAAGCTACAACACCACCTCCTTCCATTCACGCATCGCCCCACACGTCTTTCATTAATGCACAGCACTGAATGGGGATGTGTGAATGTGTGCACGTGCGAGAAAGAGTGTGCGTGTTAGTGTGCATGCGTCCCACGCACGAGAGAGAGAGAGAGGGAGGGAGAGGGAGAGGGAGAGAGAGAGAGAGAGAGAGAGAGGGAGAGAGAAAGCACCAATGTGTGAAAGCACCAATCCTCCAGCTGCCATCTCCTTCCTCCTGTCGCCCAGCTGGCCTCTCCTCCGTGAAGGACCCTGGAGGTCCCTCTCAGTGCAACAGTGGTGGTCGACTGTGTCAAGTAGAATTACTGATCCCTCTCTCTGATAATACAAACTCAGGCACCAACGCAAGTACACACGCAGACACACACTCGCGCTCAAGATATTTATAGAGCTCCTCTGTCCGTCTCCCCATGGCACTAGAGTCATAAAAGCGGCGATGAAAAAGCCTGATGGACAAACTGACTAGTGTCATGATACTGACCAGTGTAATGGTACTACACTGTAAATAATTGAGCAGACCCTTTCAGACATAAAACCACCACAAAAAACATGGCACCTTGCTCCTCTCTTCAGCATTCCAGATCATTCTAATCACAGCCCAGTTACAGTCGAACACAGTTCAGACCCAGGTCTCCTGCACGCCACAAGACTGTGTTAGCCCGTCGAGCTAAAGCCAAGGCATTAACTCGGGGAGGGAGCTAACACAATTATACAAGTCTCAGGCAAGGTTACTCATCACGAGAGCACGATTCACATAAAAAGGAACCAATTGGTCACCAAAGCAAGCCTGTACAATCACAGTAATGTTCTCTAATCAAGTTTCCACACCTGGAGCATCAACATAGCGTTGTCTGAATCCATCTTGTCGGACAGGAAATGACACGGGAGATAATATTAGCTCCATCTCTAAAAGGGCCACGCCCTATAACTCCTACTACCTAGAATGATGATATGTGGTAGTAACAGCACTGTCTTAAAAGTTACCATCCCGAGACACCCATCCATCTGGTCTGTAATACACTGACCTGGTTGCTCTGTAAAGATGATGCACAGTAGAGTGTGTAGATAGACATAGTCCACTATAATTGATGATGACCGTGACCCATCTACATTAGGATGTATCAGAAGAACGGCTGGTGAGATCTGTGTCTGGTCCGGAACACACTGAGGCCACTGATAACTTATGAAACGGTACACAGAGCTCATAGCTTGGGCATAAAAACTGTTTTGTGCCTCTGTTCACGTGAAGCAGGCAGTTTGCCAACATGGTAGACTCGCTGTGATGTGGTTAATGAGACCACTCAGACTGTAGCTCACACAGCCAGGGAAACAGGCAGGGAAGAGAGATGGGTGCTGGGAGAAAGACTGGGAGAGGCAGGGAAGAGAGGGGTGCTGGGAGAGAGACTGGGAGAGGCAGGGAAGAGAGAGGGGTGCTGGGAGAGAGACTGGGAGAGGCAATGAAGAGAGAGGGGTGCTGGGAGAAAGACTGGGAGAGGCAGGGAAGAGAGAGGGGTGCTGGGAGAGAGACTGGGAGAGGCAGGGAAGAGAGAGGGGTGCTGGGAGAAAGACTGGGAGAGGCAGGGAAGAGAGAGGGGTGCTGGGAGAGAGACTGGGAGAGGCAGGGCAGAGAGAGGGGTGCTGGGAGAAAGACTGGGAGAGGCAGGGAAGAGAGAGGGGTGCTGGGAGAGAGGCAGGGAAGAGAGAGGGGTGCTGGGAGAGAGACTGGGAGAGGCAGGGCAGAGAGAGGGGTGCTGGGAGAGAGACTGGGAGAGGCAGGGCAGAGAGAGGGGTGCTGGGAGAGAGACTGGGAGAGGCAGGGAAGAGAGAGGGGTGCTGGGAGAGAGACTGGGAGAGGCAGGGCAGAGAGAGGGGTGCTGGGAGAGAGACTGGGAGAGGCAGGGCAGAGAGAGGGGTGCTGGGAGAGAGAGACTGGGAGAGGCAGGGAAGAGAGAGGGGTGCTGGGAGAGAGACTGGGAGAGGCAGGGAAGAGAGAGGGGTGCTGGGAGAGAGACTGGGAGAGGCAGGGAAGAGAGAGGGGTGCTGGGAGAGAGACTGGGAGAGGCAGGGAAGATAGAGGGGTGCTGGGAGAGAGACTGGGAGAGGCAGGGAAGAGAGAGGGGTGCTGGGAGAGAGACTGGGAGAGGCAGGGAAGAGAGAGGGTTGCTGGGAGAGAGACTGGGAGAGGCAGGGAAGAGAGAGGGGTGCTGGGAGAGAGACTGGGAGAGGCAGGGAAGAGAGAGGGGTGCTGGGAGAGAGGCAGGGCAGAAAGAGGGGTGCTGGTACTGATGAGACGGCCCCAGGGTACTGAGCGGCCCAATAGCAGGAGGTGCTGAGGTCTCCACCAGAGGACAGGTTAGACCGCATCTGGTAGCTTCCCTCAACCACCAGGGAACCTGAAAGGAGTGAGTGAGCGGAGAGAGAGATGGAGCAGAGGAAGAGATGGAGGTGGTTGTATTCAGAGGACAATGCCAGGCTGAGGTGGGGGTGAGATGAAATGTCGCTCCAGCCTGTCTGGCATTAGAAAGAGCTCTGTCTTGGAGCACACACCTTCAGGGGCACTCTCTCTCTTCTCTCCTCTTTCTTTCCCTTCCTTGCTCCCTCCCTATTTTTCTCTCTTCCTCCCTCTCTAACCTCAGATGACTCACACTCACCGATGGGAGCTCTTTCTCTCTCATTCCGTCCCTTGGTCTTTCTCCTTCTCTAACGTCAGATCACTCTGGACACACACTCCCAAAAATCAAATTACAGGCCACCCCAGACTCTAGCCCCAACCACAGTGTGTTGCATTATTCAGTTCTCTTATGGCTTTTTCACTGGCACTTTCATGTGATCGTCGCCTGCACAGAAATCAGTGCAGTAAGATCAGCTAGGCCTATATCGATGCATCCCATTTCACTGACGCAGCACACTGTGACTGCTCCCTAATCATAATGACAGAAACTGCTGCTTATTTTGGATATGAAACCAGAACAATCTGATAACACCATGGTGATCGTCTCTACTAAAGGCACAGGACAGTGGAGTACGCATACAGATACAGACATCACCTGAAGGATTATTCTGTTGCTCAACATGTTTCTTTTCTCTTGTTAGAAGTGTTTTCACCATATTGGGAGCACCTGGGCGAGAATAATCTTGTTTGAGGATTTAAAACCAGCAGATTTCAGAGGGGCTCATTAGCGAAAGAACATTAGCATTTTATTAGCATACAATATGCTAATCCTCATAATACTGCATGTGTTCTCATCAATCCCTTCATGTCCACTCACTGGAACTGGCGAAATGCATGCATGCATGCGTGTGTGTGTGTGTGAGAGAGAGAGACTGCCTGTTTGTGTGGTTGTGATTTTTTCCTTTTCTATAAACGTAATGAATACACATGCTCCTTTATTAGCATAGCCATTTAGCATTTTCTTCATTTTCCCACGTAGCTTCAAAACATTACTGTTATCCATTTCGTCTATTAGGACTTGAGTGTCTTGAAACATCCATCCATAAGCAAGAGCAAACCTCATTGGACTGGAATGAATCCCAAATTGCACCCCAACAAAGATAGCTACCTACACACCCCTCCAATCTCCAGCGCTGATTCTTCAGAACCAGGAAAGATGTCTGAGTGGGATTCTGCAGTAGACAAATAATGGGATATAGCTCCTGTCTGAATAATAGATGACAGTAGAAGGCCTTTAGTTCTGCCTCCTCAACCAAGTGTGAGGCTCTGGGTTGACGTGAGAGACACAGGCACAGACACACAGACAGTCTTTTGCAACTAACCTTATGGGGATACACAATTCAGTCCCATTCAAAATCCTATTTTCCCTAAACCTAACCCTAAACCTAACCCTAAACCGTACTCTTACTCTTACCCTAACCTTAACCCAAAAACCTTAACACTAATTCTAACCTTAATCCTAAACCCCCTAGAAATAGCAATTTATCTTGTGGGGACCAACAAAATGTCCCCAGTAGGTCACATTTTTGTTTGTTTACTATTCTTGTGGGGACTTCTGGTTAAACACATCCACACACACGCACACGCACACTTAGTTACAGTTTTAACTTAAATCGGCTTGAAAATCTATGGCAAGACTTGAAAATGGCTGTCTAGCAATGATCAACTACCAACTTGACAGCTTGAAGAATAATGTCCAAATATTGTACAATCCAGGTGTGCAAAGCTCTTAGACACTAACCCAGAAAGACTCACAGCAGTAATCACTGCCAAAGGTGATTCTAACATGACAGGGGGTTGAATACTTCTGTAATCCAGATATTAGTGTTGCATTAATTTTTCACAAATGTTATACTTTTTTTCCACTTTGACATTATAGACTATTTTGAGTACATCGTTGACAAAAAATGGCAATTAAAGCTGCAATATGTAACTTTTTGGGCAACCCGACCAAATCCACATAGAAATGTAAGTTATAGATCTGTCATTCTCATTGAAAGCACGTATAAGAAGCGGTAGATCTGTTCTATGTACACTATTTCTTTGCCTCCCGGTCTTAAGTTTCATTTTTGCGTCTTTTACTTTAGATTTTGTACACCAGCTTCAAACAGCTGAAAATACAATATTTTGGGTTATGGAAAATAATATTTCACAACGGTTTAGATGGTACAATGATTCTCTACACTATACTTGCTTCTTTTGCTACATAAACTGAAATTAGACGAACTACTCAAATTTTAGCAACCAGATAAATGGCAGAGCGATTTCTACATAGTGCATCTTTAAATCCATATGAATCCCAGCTTGTAACAACAAAATGTGTAAAAAGTCAAGGGGTGTGTATACTTTCTGAAGGCACTGTATGTTCCTAGCGTACCCACTCCCTCGCCAGTCCTCTCCCCTTGTATGTGTGACAGCCAGTTGGCCATGTGCTTGGCTCATCAGCTGCACAGTCAGATGCATGGTGGCAGAATGCTGGTTGCCTTGGCCTGGTGTGGAGTGCTGTTGGTGTATGTGTTTGTGTGTGCGTGACAGGTGCCCCGTGCTGTTGGCTCCTCAGCATTGGTCAGAGAAAACATGCTGTGGCAGAAGATTGGGTTTCTTTTAAACGCTGCCAACTGGGTCCACCAACACGATGATAGCCATTTGGGAGCGCACTCCATGTGAGTCATGGCTCTGTGGAATCAGAGAGCCCAACCTACCGTGTGGTGACACTGAACACAGAGACCAGGTTACAGTGACAGCAGGGCCATTGGAGGGTTTGTAGTGGTCTGGTTTACAGCATGCTCCTCTCCTATGACTAACACAATGTAATGACATCATCTGTCAATCAAGGGTAGAACATTGAGTTAGTCTTGTTAGGCCTAGGCCAATCTGACCTTGTGCGTGTTGATCTGCAGACCCTCTACGTCTAAAACGTAAGAGTTGTCAATGTCACCTGGCTGTGAGTTTGTGTTATGGTGTGCGTGTGTGGTATGGGTCTACTCGGTGGGGAAGCCAGTGAAAGAGAGCTTACAGTCAGGGTGACCTGTGTGTCACTGTGTGTGAACAGATGGGGACACCCCTGTGTGTGACAGTTACTGTCTGCCCTCTACCCATCTGTTGTTCAGGTCACGAGGCCCTGCTCTCTCGGAGGACAGATTACAAATGAGCTGTCTGTGTGTGTGTGTGTGTGTGTGTGTGTGTGTGTGTGGGTGTGTACGTGTAACTGTAGGCTAGCTGATATGGTCAATTCAATCTAGCCATTACAGATTAATTGCCCATTTACATTATCAATACATAGAGCCCAGTCACCCTATCTATAAAACACCCTGCTAGAACCACAGCTGATGATTGATGGAAGCTGTATGTGAATTCCTCCACCACTCCAGCCTTCACACTCCCTGTTCAATCCGCTTCAGACTCAGTGACTCACTAGGGCTCTGATTGTATTATAGTCCTATTGAATGTATCTTTGAGGTGATAATGGCACGTTATATTTAGGTGTGTTTGACCAGCTGTGGAATCCCCTGCATCTATACAGGGGAAGCCTGCAGCATATGGCTACTCTGGTAGTTAAATGGAATTAGCTATCAAATAATATTGCTATTGCTAGCTACTTTAATGACTCATTTAGGAGACTACTGCTGCTGCTCACATCAAAGGCAGCTGGAGAAAAAAGGCTGCAGCGTTACATTGCTGGCGTCAGCAAAGAGCTTTTTATATAAAAAAGCAATCTAGTATAGGCCATAATAATTCCTAGGTAGGATCAGAAATATAAATATTTCATTAGCTTAAACAGTAAGGAGTAAATGCATGTAGATAAATGTCCAGACCCTAATGAGTCAGTCCTCTTACAGTGTTACACTGACTGTACAGTAGATACAAACACAACTATGACATTACAGCAGGACCGACTGTTGCACAGCACTGTTGACATTATAGAGTGTGTGGAGCCACAGTAGGTTGCTTGGTCCAACCGTTAAAGAGTATGTTTTTATTTGTCCTAAAATGGGCAAATTGTTCCCAAAGGGTGTGTGGTGTTGTTCATTAGCCTTGTAAATGTGAGTGTGTGCACTATTCATTTGGGCTGGGCCAAGTGTGTGTGTGTGTGCGTGTGTGTGTGTGTGTGTGTGTGTGTGCATGTGTTCGGCCAAGCGAAGATGAGCTGGCATTAACTGGGTTCGCTCACAAGTGGCCCTGGTCCCAGAGTCCAGGTCTCCTGCCTCCAGGACCCGACACACACGCATGCACACACACACACACACGCACACGCACTTGCCTGGCCTATAGATAGAAATGTGAAATGTCCCTATCTATTCACAATTAGGCTAGCCTGTAAAACAGACATAAAGCGCTGCCCTAAGACAGTGTCCTGACTGGGGAGGGAATGGAAATAGCAACTACAGTCTGTATGATTACACAGAGTGAATCCATCATTAATATTCTCTAAAATCAATGCCTGTCCTCCTGGAAGAGATTACAGTTTATAAACATGTCACAAATCCAATACCTCAAATTTGTGAGCCGCGAGAATGTCATTGTGTGTGTGTGTGTGTGTGTTTAGAAACGTCAGGGTGTGTGTAGTTGCCAGTGTGTCTCTTACACTTCGGGGCCGTGTCACCGGCCGGCTGCAGCTCATTGGTCAGGTTGTCATCAGTGTGTGACTCATCATTTAACCATTGAGAGTGTGAACATACTCCCTGAGAGTGAACATACTCCCTGAGAGTGAACATACTCCCTGAGTGTGAACATACTCCCTGAGAGTGAACATACTCCCTGAGAGTGAACATACTCCTTGAGAGTGAACATACTCCCTGAGAGTGAACATACTCCCTGAGTGTGAACAGCGCTATTACACTGAACAAAAATAAACGCAACATGCAACAATTTCAAAGATTTTACTGAGTTACAGTTCATATAAGTAAATCATACATAAGGTATGGGCGTGGATCAGAAAACCAGTCAGTATCTGGTGTGACCACGATATGCCTCATGAAGCGTTGATCAGGCTGTTGATTGTGGCCTGTGGAATGTTGTCTCACTTCTCTTCAATGGCTGTGCGAAGTTGCTGGATATTGGTGGGAACTGGAACATGCTGTTGTAATCTTCAATCCAGAGCATGCCAAACATTCTCAACGGGTGAAATGTCTGGTGAGTATGCAGGCCACGGAAGAACTGGGACATTTTCAGCTTCCAGAAATTGTGTACAGATCCTTGCGACGTGGGGCCGTGCATTATCATTCTGAAACATGAGGTGATGGCGGCGGATGAATGGCACGACAATGGGCCTCAGGATCTCGTCACGGTATCTCTGTGCATTCAAATTGCCATTGATAAAATGCAATTGTGTTCGTTGTCCGTAGCTTATGCCTGCCCATACCATAACCCCACCGCCACCATGGGGCACTCTGTTCACAACGTTGACATCAGCAAACCTCTCGCCAACACGGCGCAATACACGCTGTCTGCCATCTGCCCGGTACAGTTGAAACCGGGATTCATCCGTGAAGAGCACACTTCTCCAGCGTGCCAGTGGCCATCAAGTGTCAGCATTTGCACACTGAAGTTGGTTACGACGCCGAACAGCTGTCAGCTCAGGACCCTGATGAGGATGACGAGCACGCAGATGAGCTTCCCTGAGACGGTTTCCGACAGTTTGTACAGAAATTCTTCGGTTGTGTAAACCCACAGTTTCATCAGCTGTCCGGTTGGCTGGTTTCAGACGATCCCGCAGGTGAAGAAGCCGGATGTGGAGGTCCTGGGCTGGCGTGGTTACACGTGGTCTGCAGTTGTGCGGCCCGTTGGACGTACTGCCAAAACAACGTTGGAGGCAGCTTATGGTAGAGAAAGGAACATTAAATTCTATGGCAACAGCACTGGTGGACATTCCTGCAGTCAGCATGACAATTGCAAGCTCCCTTAAAACTTGAGACATCTGTGGCACTGTGTTGTGTGACAAAACTGCACAATTTAGAGTGGCCTTTTATTGTCCCCAGCACCAGGTGCACCTGTGTAAAGATCATGCTTTTTAATCAGCTTCTTGATATGCCACACCTGTCAGGTGGATGGATTATCTTTGCAAAGGAGAAATGCTCACTAACAGGGTTGTAAAGATATTTGTGCACAACATTTGAGAGAAATAAACTTTTTGTGCATATGGACAATTTCTGGGATCTTTTATTTCCCATGAAACATGGGACCAAGACTTTATATGTTGCGTTTATATTTTTGTTCAGTGTGGCACTGGCCCCTGGTGGGTTGGGAAACTCATTTGATGGAGAGAGGCTAGGGGAGAGAAAGCTGTGGCTGAGGCTGGGGCTATGAAGAGAGAAAGCATTTCTGTGAGCCACAGAAGCTGTATAAGCGACATAAGCGGTCGCTTAGGACCCCCAGCCACTAGGGGGCCCAACCAAAAAAAAAACTAAATCGGGGTCTAAACTTACTATTGAGAGTAAGAATAGTAGAATACACCAGGTGCAATTTTGAAATGTGGTTGTGCATCAGCAGTTTCTCTCTTGTTATGTCAGTCACTCAATTAGCCATGTCAACTAACCATTTTTAGATTGGTAGTTAGTCTTGCCAGCTATCTACATTTGTAGCAATCATGGCTGAATACCGACCGGGCACGCAGAGGAACATTTAGGGGTTCTCTCCGCTCATACAGGAGTAATAAAGGCCTAGTGCCCTAATTTGGTGGGATTATTTTGATTATTATTGTTATAATTTTTGTTTTACATTGTGATTTATCAGGGGGTGCTGCAGCACCCTCAGCACTCCTACTTCCTGCATCTATGGTTACTGACAGAAAGGTTTGGAACTCTCTTTCTTATTGGTCTATTAACTAATTTACCACATGGTGATGTCACCATGAAAGGCCAAAACATCATTTTCACAATTTCACAGCATTATTCCAACCGCATTGTGAGGAAATACACAGGGAAATCACGTTTTTGACTGCACTGGGCCTTTAATACGGCAACATTTCCTCTATGCCCCATGGTAAAATGTGTAGAATTGCAAGAAATGAACTTAAACACTTTTTGTCCCTCTACCGTCAAGAGGGGGACCACTAAAATGTTTTGCCATGAGGTGGTGGGCCCACCATCCAAATCTCGCTTATGGCCCCCAAAAGGCCCTCACCTGTTTGTCAGTGCCCATGTGGCTCTGTTTAAAAGACCATGAAGGTTGGTTCATATCTAGGACCTCATGAGAGAAACACCTGGACTAGCCATGCCAACTGGTGAGGGGTGAAAGAAAGGTAATTGGGACTCTAATATGATAATGAATAGTGCAAGTGTTTCTCAATTCAAAACAGGTTAGATGAAACCATGTTAATTTGTGATTCAAAATGTTTAAAAAAAGTAATTATCCCAAAGAAGCCATGAAGGATAAACTTAAATAGAGTTAGTGATTGGTCAGTGATGTCATTAGTCAAAGGGTTTTTAGGATCTATTGCTGGACAGATATCCAATTAGTAGTGGTCCATAGAAAATAGTTTGGCAATTTTTTGTATAGTTACTCTGGCTGAAACACTATTGATATAACTTCTGCTTTAACTGAGCAGAGACAGAGCGAGGGAGAGAGAGAGAGAGAGAGACAGAGATCGAGCGAAGGAGAGAGAGCGAGGGAGAGAGAGCGAGAGAGGGGGGGAGACAGAAAGAGTGAGAGGGAGAGAGTACAGTGCATTCGGAAATTATTCAGAACCCTTCCCTTTTTCCACTTTTTTTTTTACGTTACAGCCTTATTCTAAAATGGATACAATTATTTTCTCCCTCATCAATCTACACACAACACCCCATAATGACAAACGAAAACAGGTTCTTAGAAATTTTGGCAAAAATAAATACAAATAATACCTTATTTACATAAGTATTCAGACCATTTGCTATGAGACTTGGAATTGAGCTCAGGTGCATCCGGTTTCCATTGATCATCCTTGAGATGTTTCTACACCTTGATTGGCGTCCACCTGTGGTAAATTCAACTGATTGGACATGATTTGGAAAGGTACACACCTGTCTATATAAGGTCCCACATAATTTTTTTTTTTTTGTAAGTTTTCTTTAGTCATTTAGCAGACGCTCTTATCCAGAGCGACTTACAGTTAGTGAGTGCATACATTTTTCATACTGGTCACCCACAACCCTGGCGTTGCAAGCACCATGCTCTACCAACTGAGCTACAGGAGGCCAGTTGACAGTACATGTCAGAGCAAAAACCAAGCCATGAGGTAGAAGGAATTGTCCGTAGAGCTCAGAGACAGAATTGTGTGGAGGCACAGATCTGGGGAAGGGTACCAAAAAATGTCTGCAGCATTGAAGGTCCCCAAGAACACAGTGGCTTCCATCATTCTTAAATGGAAGAAGTTTGGAACCACCAACACTCTTCCTAGGGCTGGCCGCTCGGCCAAACTGAGCAATCAGGGGAGAAGGGCCTTGGTCAGGGAGGTGACCAAGAACCCGATGGTCACTCTGACAGAGCTCCAAAACGTAATTTAATATGATAACAACAACCGACAGGGCATGCATATGTGTTGCCACAATGAGAGAGACTGCAGAAGTCAAACAACCCTATAATCTCGCTGAACTGACACAGACCAGAGAATAGAAGCAATGGGTCCTGGTAATCTAGGGAAATTACTTGGTGCAAGGTATTTGGCGGGTGTGAGAAAATGTTGCTCTGCTATTTTTGTCCTTTAGCTATTTCCTCTAGCTATTTGAGGACATAATGAGAGTGGAATAGAACCAATTAGACCCAATTAGTTAGCCTGTACAAACATTAGCAACAATAGGTCTGTATCCTGTACCTATAACAATAACCTAGTAAAGCAGCAGTTACTTTCTTGTCGCAGTGGGCCTTTTTACAGTGTGGTGTCAGTCCACAGGTCCCTGGTAACAGTGGTCGCTAGGAGGTAGCAGAGGAAGTACATTTTGGGATTAAATGGAGTGGAGCTGCCAACAACATTGCAGGAGGAGAGATATGGCACCACATTCATTTTAAGATGGATGGTTTTGGCAGGGACCACGTTCTCAGCTCGCTCAGCTGCCTGCCTGCCAGGGCATTTAGCTCTTAGTCATAGGGTGCGTCCCAAATAGCACCCTATCCCCTATATAGGGCACTACATTTGACCAGAGTCCTGGTAGTAGAGTAGTGCACTGCATAGGGGATAGGGTGCCATTTGGGACGTGGCCATAGGGCACGGTCTACAGTCTGCCCCAGTGCTACAGTAGCACCTGCCTGCGTTTCCAAGGTATTTCTGTGCAGGGAAGGGAAAGGGAGGGGAGGGAAGTTGGCAATCGGACCCTGGAGAACTCCAGAAAACATTGGCGAAGTTTCTGGATGAAAGCTGTCGTGGTCTCCACCGTGGTCTCTCTCATCCATACTAAACAACGACATGAGACTCATTAGAACTAACTCTCCTCTTCTTCCTCTACCTCTGTCTGATCTGCATAATATTAAAGCAGCATTGCGTCATCTTCCCTTAGTGTCTACAGCCTCCTCTGCACAGAGAGACAGGTAGAGGGAGAGTGGTAGCAAAGAGGCGAGAGGGAGAGAGTGAGAGAAAGAGAGCAACTTTATAAATAGACTAACTGGTGGGGTAGCTAAAGCTAATTACAGACCAGGAGCGATGTTCCATTGTGTGTGTGTGTGTTCAATAATGGCAGACCAGCCACCGGCAGGAACAAAAGTCTGTGGCGTGTTAGAGGGAGGTGAAGAGAAAAGAGCACACACCACCCTAAAGTGAGAACGCCACCAAGGAACTATCATAGTGTGTGTGTGTGTGTCTGTCTGTCTGTGTGTTCAGCCAGCTGGAGAAGACAGCCATGTAAGGACTGGCTATAGAGAGGGCAAACAAAGCCTTGTGTTGTAACAGAGACTTGGGTAATCACCATTGTGAATCTGCGGGTGGACAATATTTAAGGCTATGCCCTGGCCTTTCATGTTTCAGTCTAGGCCGACTGCACAGCCATGCATGAAATAAATAGCATACACTTGAAAATATAGGCTACTATGCCTGCATCCCAAATGGCACACCATTCCCTATAGGGTGCACAACATTTGGTCAAAGGTACACTAGTGCACTGTATAGGGAATAGCATACTATTTGCAGAGTACAGTGCCTTCAGAAAGTATTCATACCCCTTGATTTATTCCACATTTTGTTGTGTTACAGCCTGAATTCAAAATGGAATAAACAGATGTTTTTCCCCACCCATCTACACACACAATACTCCATAATGACAAAGGGAAAACATGTTTTTAGAATATTTTTGCTAATTTATTGAAAATGAAATACAGAAAAATCACATTTACATAAGTATTCACACCCCTGAGTCAATACTTTGGAGAAGCCCCTTTGGCAGAAATTACAGCTGTGAGTCTTTCTGGGTAAGTCTCTAAGAGCTTTCCACACCTGAATTGTGCAACATCTGCCCATTATTCTTAAAACATTTAATTCAAGCTTTGTCAAATTGATTGTTGATCATTGCTAGACAACCATTTTCAGGTTTTGCCATAGATATTCAAGTAGATTTAGGTCAAAACTGTGACTTGGCCACTCAGGAACATTCACTGTCTTCTTGGTAAGCAACTCCAGTGTAGATTTCGCCCTGTGTTTTAGGTTATTGTCCTGCTGAAAGGTGAATTCATCTCCCAGTGTCTGGTGGAATACACACAACCAGGTTTTCCTCTAGGATTTTACCTGTGCTTAGCTCCATTCTGTTTTATTGTTTAAATCCTGAAATACTCCCCAGTCCTTAACGATTATATGCATACCCATAACATGATGCAGCCACCAGTATGCTTGAAAATATGGAGAGTGGTACTCAGTAATGTGTTGTATTGGATTTGCCCCAAACATAACACTTTGTATACAGGACAAAGTGCTTTGCCACATTTTTGGGAGTATTACTTTAGTGCCTTGTTGCAAACAGGATGCATGTTTTGGAATATTTGTATTCTTTACAGGCTTCCTTCTTGTCACTCTGTCAATTAGGTTAGTATTGTGGAGTTGGAGGCGAAAGAAACACACACCTGTTTAGGCGAGGTGCTGGCTAACGGAGTAGAACAGGAGAGCCGCACATTCTAGGATACTTATTGACTCAAGACATTTCAGCGTTTTCATTTTTAATTCATTTGTACAAAAATGGACATTATTGGGTATTGTGTGTAGACCAGTGACACAAAATCTCAATTTAATCCATTTTAAATTCAGGCTGTAACACAACAAAATGTGGAAAAACTCAAGGGATGTGAATACTTAATGAAGGCAATGTATATGCTGTATATTTAGGATTGGGCTAGGAAGATTTATGTGTTTAGTGTAGCTCAGTTGGCAGAGCATGGCGCTTGCAACGCCAGGGTTGTGGGTTCAATTCCCACAGGGGGCCAGTATGAAAAATGTATGCACTCACTAACTGTAAGTCGCTCTGGATAAGAGCGTCTGCTAAATGACTAAAATGTAAATGTAAGAAAAAACGTAACATTTAAGAGCAGGACCACTGGTCTCCAGAGCCACGACACCAAGGTGACATCATACTGTACCTAAATAACCCAATTCCCTCAATCGCTAAGGACACAACATCCTCCTCTCCTCAGTCTCCCTCTCTCTCTACTCCGGTCCCTCTCCGCTTCAGCCTCCCTCTCTCTCTACTCCGGTCCCTCTCCGCTTCAGCCTCCCTCTCTCTCTACTCCGGTCCCTCTCTCTCTACTCCGGTCCCTCTCCGCTACAGCCTCATTCACCTCCCTGGGTGTCACTCGCTCTCCTCCTTCAGCCTCCCTCTCTCTCGCTCTCTCCCTCGTGACGGTCCAGTGTGTCCCCCCTCTCTCTCTCTCGATCTCTATCCAAGGCCCAGCGTGTATCTCTCTCTCTAAAGTCCAATGTGAGAGCAATGGTGCTGAGGATATCTGACTGTGCCTGGTGACTGGCCCGTCAATACGCAGTGCCGTTCATACCGGTCTGACTCCGTAAGACTGGGAATAAGTATTTATTTCCCATGTAGCTGCTGAGGATATCTGACTGCGGCTGTGGCTAAATGAGGCCTCCGCATCGATCCAGCCAGGGCCCACAAACCAATTACTCCAACCCCATGATGGGTGGCCTTGCTGGGGCAGAGGAAGAAGGGATGAGGGGGATAATACTGTCCCTCCCTCCCGCCCTGCACCAATCAGACAGGTTGTTTTACTTATTTCCTCCAATCAATGAGTGTAATATTCAGGGACGCATCTCAGCCTGTAGTGGGGGATCGATGGTCATCGCTGTGGGTCAGGCTTGCTCAGACCAACAGGTTCTGGTTGTCCAACATGACTCATCCAGGCCGTGGATCACACAGTCCGATAACCACACACACTGCATTTGAGCCTGCGCCTGCCTTAAAATGATGCTTACCAAGCTGAAAATGCTCTCTTTCTCCCTCCTCTCTATAAATGACAGCCAGCCCTGCATGGGAGAAGAAGCCCAGACAGTTATTCTTTCCCCCTCTTTTACCCAGCCAGTGATCTCAATCGAATGCAGGGCTGGCACATATCAGAACTTAGAGTCTCCTGGTCTTCAGAGACCTGCTGTAGGAGTCACTAGTGAATACAGAATACAGTATGTCTCTTCTCAGACACCTGCAGCGACAGGGCTCTCCAGAAGCAGCAGTCAGTCAGGTGACAGCACCTCAACAGATTCCTGCAGGTTAACTGACAGCTCGTAGTGTTTCACACACACAGCCTGCTGACAGGACAGCACACAACTGACAGACAGGCAGGCTGCTGGCCCTCGTGTGGCCCTGATAGGCTGCTGGCCCTCGTGTGGCCCTGATAGGCTGCTGGCCATGGCCTATGACTGGCCAGCATGACTCCACGCTTCCTGTGAGTGTGAGAGGGGATATTTGCTAGTCATTCAGCAGTGGCACCCGAGCCTGGATCAATAGGTCACGGTAGTGTAGCTGAGTCGACAGAGTGCCTCCTGTCCCATCGTACAGCTCAGTCTATTATATATCCTGTTGCCTAGTCACTTTACCCTTACCTATATGTACATAGCTACTTCAATTACCTCGTACCTCTGCACATAAACTCAGCATCAGACACTCCCTGTATATGGCCAGGTTATTTTTACTCGTCATTGTTATTCTTTATTCACTGTGTATTTATTCCTTGTGTCACATTAGTGGAGTGGAGTGTCCTTCCTGTCCCTCTGAGAGCCTGTGTCATGTCCCAGCAACATCAAACTACCACTGACCTGGACATCCTTATGATGACTCAGAATGTGGAGCAAAATGCTTACGGAACGGAACACGGGAACTGAACACAGTAAGGGAACGCATTGCTTCCTCAGACAGGTTCCCTCAGGGGTATGCGCTGCTGTTATGATGTCACTGTCTGTTACATCATAGACAGGGGGGTCAAAGGGTGTAGGGTGAACAGTGTTCCATCCACCCCTCTCAAAGTACTGTACTACTGGAAGGCACACAGAGTAACTCCAGGGATGTAGTGGGTAAACCCAAGGAATTGCTGTTTACATACTTTCTTTTCATTTACAATGAAACAATGAAGATCATCAAATCAAACTTTACACAATATGTAGCAGTTCATAAGTTTGGGGGAACATTACCAATATTAGCAAAAGTTGCTAAAAGGTTGCTAAAAATATTTAGCTTAATACAGAAGTGATAACAAGAGTTTAAAAAAGCACTGTTTGGTCATATATATAAGAGAAATATGTTTTTGTGCCAGACAGAAACAAATTAAGCGATTATTTGCCAATTCACTAATCATAGCTTTAATTTTTAGAGAACAAGAAAGTGGCTCACAGTAATTGTACAGCTGTAATCAGTTGGGGATTGTCTAAGAGAATTACACAGTAGTTTCATCAAAGGTGTTATGCAATTACAAGATTACTTTACGGTCTTCACCTGGGTCTCAAATCACTTTGACAGCACATGAAAATGACAAACTAAAATGTGCCAAAAACCCTCCTAAATAATAACTTCAAACCACGTAAGGTCCACCAAAATTCTACATACACAAACAACAAAAAATAACATCCATTCAGCCAAGTAATACAAATGTGATAGTAGTGGGAAAAACACAGGCGATGGTGACACTTTGCATGACTGTGATAAATATATGGCCTGAGAGAGAGTGAGAGAGAGAGAGAGGGGATAGAGAGACGTGATAATGCAATGTCTGAAAGATTATCTCTTGCTTCTGTGTGTGGCGTTGCATTATGTAGACTAATATAGTATTCCCAGACTGTCTGTCTGAATACCTAATCATGACATACCAGCAGGTAGCAAATAAGCTATTGGACTGATAATCTTTGCTTAGATGTTGATTCAAAGAGCCCATATATATTCAAATGAGGGAGCGGTACATACAGATGCATTTATTCTTCAACTCGCATTAAACAGCTTATTTACAATAGGGCTCCGGACATGATCACCAACAGTAGTCTAGCTAGCTGACAGTACGTTTCACCAATAGTAGTCTAGCTAGCTGACAGTACGTTTCACCAATAGTAGTCTAGCTAGCTGACAGTACGTTTCACCAATAGTAGTCTAGCTAGCTGACAGTACGTTTCACCAACAGTAGTCTAGCTAGCTGACAGTACGTTTCACCAATAGTAGTCTAGCTAGCTGACAGTACGTTTCACCAATAGTAGTCTAGCTAGCTGACAGTACGTTTCACCAATAGTAGTCTAGCTAGCTGACAGTACGTTTCACCAATAGTAGTCTAGCTAGCTGACAGTACGTTTCACCAATAGTAGTCTAGCTAGCTGACAGTACGTTTCACCAATAGTAGTCTAGCTAGCTGACGGTACGTTTCACCAATAGTAGTCTAGCTAGCTGACAGTGCCGTTTCACCAATAGTAGTCTAGCTAGCTGACAGTACGTTTCACCAATAGTAGTCTAGCTAGCTGACAGTACGTTTCACCAATAGTAGTCTAGCTAGCTGACAGTACGTTTCACCAATAGTAGTCTAGCTAGCTGACAGTACGTTTCACCAATAGTAGTCTAGCTAGCTGACAGTACATTTCACCAATAGTAGTCTAGCTAGCTGACAGTACGTTTCACCAATAGTAGTCTAGCTAGCTGACAGTACGTTTCACCAATAGTAGTACAGCTAGCTGCCAGGATGTTTCACCAACAGTAGGCTAGTATAGCTAGCTGACAGTAGTATACAGAAGTTTACATACACTTAGGTTGGAGTCATTAAAACTCGTTTTTCAACCACTCCACAAATTTCTTGTTAACAAACTATAGTTTTGGCAAGTCAGTTAGGACATCTACTTTGTGCATGACACAAGTACTTTTTCCAACAATTGTTTACAGACAGACTATTTAACTTATAATTCACTGTATCACAATTCCAGTGGGTCAGAAGTCTACATACACTAAGTTGACTGTGCCTTTAAACAGCTTGGAAAATTCCAGAAAATGATGTCATGGCTTTAGAAGCTTCTGATAGGCTAATTGACATCATTTGAGTCAATTGGAGGTGTACCTGTGGATGTATTTCAAGGCCTACATTCAAACTCAGTGCCTCTTTGCTTGACATCATGGGAAAATCAAAAGAAATCAGAAAGACCTCAGAAAAAAAGTTGTAGACCTCCACAAGTCTGGTTCATCCTTGGGAGCAATTTCCAAAAGCCTGAAGGTACCACGTTCATCTGTACAAACAATAGTACGCAAGTATAAACACCATGGGACCACGCAGCCGTCATACCGCTCAAGAAGGAGACGCGTTCTGTCTCCTATAGATGAACGTACTTTGGTGCGAAAAGTGCAAATCAATCCCAGAACAACAGCAAAGGACCTTGTGAAGATGCTGTAGGAAACAGGCACAAAAGTATCTATATCCACAGTAAAACGAGTCCTATATCGACATAACCTGAAAGGCCACTCAGCAAGGAAGAAGCCACTGATCCAAAACCGCCATAAAAAAGCCAGACTACGGTTTGCAACTGCACATGGGGACAAAGATCGTACTTTTTGGAGAAATGTCCTCTGGTCTGATGAAACAAAAATAGAACTGTTTGGCCATAATGACCATTGTTATGTTTGGAGGAAAAAGGGGATGCCTTGCAAGCCGAAGAACACCATCCCAACCGTGAAGCACGGGGTGGCAGCATCATGCTGTGAGGGTGCTTGGCTGCAGGAGGGACTGGTGACCTCAATCCTATAGAAAAATTGTGGGCAGAACTGAAAAAGCGTGTGCGAGCAAGGAGGCCTACAAACCTGACTCAGTTACACCAGCTCTGTCAGGAGGAATGGGCCAAAATTCACCCAACTTGTTGTGGGAAGTTTGTGGAAGGCTACCCGAAACATTTGACCCAAGTTAAACAATTTAAAGGCAATGCTTCCAAATACAAATTTGGGAATGTGATGAAAGAAATAAAAGCTGAAATAAATCATTCTCTCTACTATTATTCTGACATTTCACATTCTTAAAATAAAGTGGTGATCCTAACTGACCTAAGACAGGGAATTTTTACTAGGATAAATTTCAGGAATTGTGAAAAACTGAGTTTAAATGTATTTGGCAAAGGTGTATGTAAACTTCCGACTTCAACTGTAGCTACCTGACAGTAGCTTTTACCAACAGTAGTATAGCTAGCTGACAGTACATTTCACCAACAGTAGCTAGCTGACAGTACATTCCACCAACAGCAGCTAGCTTACAGTACATTTCACCAACAGTAGCTATCTGTCTATTTAGCACCACAAACCGATGCTGGCACTAAGACTGCACTCCATGAGCTGTATAAGGCCATAAGCAAACAGGAAAACACTCATCCAGAGGCAGCACTCCTAGTGGCCGGGGACTTTAATGCACAGAAACTTAAATCCGTTCTACCTCATTTCTACCAGCATGTTAAATGTGCAACCAGAGGAAAAAAAACTCTAGACCACCTTTACTCCACACACAGAGACGCATACAAAGCTCGCCCTCCATTTGGCAAATCTGACCATAATTCTATCCTCCTGATTCCTGCTTATAAGCAAAAACTAAAGCAGGAAGCACCAGTGACTCGGTTAATAAGGAAGTGGTCAGATGACACAGATGCTAAGCTACAGGACTGTTTTGCTAGCACAGACTGGAATATGTTCCGGGATTCTTCCGATGGCATTGAGGAGTACACCACATCTGTCACTGGCTTCATCAATAAGTGCATCGATGACGTCGTCCCCACAGTGACCATACATACATACCCTTACCAGAAGCCATGGATTACAGGCAACATCCGCACTGAGCTAAAGGGTAGAGCTGCCGCATTCAAGGTTTGGGACTCTAACCCGGACGCTTATAAGAAATCCCGCTATGCCCTCCGACGAACCATCAAACAGGCAAAGAGTCAATACAGGACTAAGATTGAATCGTACTTCATCGGCTCCGACGCTCGTCGGATGTGGCAGGGCTTGCAAACTATTATAGACTACAAAGGGAAGCACAGCCGCGAGCTGCCCAGTGACACGAGCCTACCAGACAAGCTAAATCACTTCTATGCTCGCAACAAGCAACACTGAAGCATGCATGAGAGCATCAGCTGTTCCGGATGACTATGTGTTCACGCTCTCCGTAGCCGATGTGACTAAGACTTTTAAGCAGGTCAACATTCACAAGGCTGCAGGGCCAGACGGATTACCAGGTGGTGTACTCCGAGCATGTGCTGACCAACTGGCAAGTGTCTTCACCGACATTTTCAACATGTCCCTGACTGAGTCTGTAATACCAACATGTTTCAAGTAGACCACCATAGTCCTTGTGCACAAGAACACTAAGATAACCTGCCTAAATGACTACCGACCCGTAGCACTCACGTCTGTAGCCATGAAGTGCTTTGAAAGGCTGGTCATGGCTCACATCAACACCATTATCCCATAAACCCTAGACCCACTCCAATTTGCATACCGCCCCAACAGATCCACAGATTATGCAATCTCTATTGTGCTCCACACTGCCCTTTCCCACCTGGACAAGAGGAACACCTACGTGAGAATGCTATTCATTGACTACAGCTCAGTGTTCAACACCATAGTGCCCTCAAAGCTCATCACTAAGCTAAGGACCCAGGGACTAAACACCTCCCTCTGCAACTGGATCATGGACTTCCTGACGGGCCGCCCCCAGGTGGTAAGGCTAGGTAACAACACATCTGCCACGTTGATCCTAAACACGGGGCCCCTCAGGGGTGCATGCTCAGTTCCCTCCTGTACTCCCTGTTCACCCACGACTGCATGGCCAGGCACGACTCCAACGGCATCATTAATTTTGCCGACGACACAACAGTGATCACCGACAACGATGAGACAGCCTATAGGGAGGAGGTCAGAGACCTGGCCGTGTGGTGCCAGGATAACAACCTCTCCCTCAACGTGATCAAGACCAAGGAGATGATTGTGGACTACAGGAAAAAAGAGAGGACTGAGCACGCCCCCATTCTCATCGACGGGGCTGTAGTGGAACAGGTTGAGCGCTTCAAGTTCCTTGGTGTCCACATCACCAACAAACTATCATGGTCTAAACACACCAAGACAGTCGTGAAGAGGGCACGACAAAGCCTATTCCCCCTCAGGAGACTGAAAAGATTTGGCATGGGTCCTCAGATCCTCAAAAAGTTCTACAGCCTCACCATTGAGAGCATCCTGGCTGGTTGCATCACTGCCTGGTATGGCAACTGCTCGGTCTCCGACCGCAAGGCACTACAGAGGGTAGTGCGTATGGCCCAGTACATCACTGGGGCCAAGCTTCCTGCCATCCAAGACCTCTATAGCAGGCGGTGTCAGAGGAAGGCCCTAAAAATTGTCAAAGACTCCAGCCACCCTAGTCATAGACCGTTCTCTCTGCTACCGCACGGCAAGCAGTACCGGAGTGCCAAGTCTAGGTCCAAAAGGCTTCTCACCAGCTTCTACCCCCAAGCCATAAGACAGCTAATTATGGCTACCCGGACTATTTGCATTGTCCCCCCAGTAGGTAGCTGACAGTACATTTCACCAACAGTAGCTAGCTGACAGTACATTTCACCAACAGTAGCTAGCTGACAGTACATTTCACGGTCTCTGCTGCAAAAGATAACAGCCTTCCACCCTTCAACAGTTCTTAAGACAGCGATCTGTTTGTGTTTCAACCCATTTTCCTGTATAAGCGCCTCATTGATAGCCTGGTTAAACCAGACTGAATGCAAGGTTCAGTTTGGTTTAACCAGGCAATGTGATAGATGGTGCAGGCAGGAGGAGAGGAGTATAAACACAGCAGAAATCATCTGTTAAGTCTGAGGCAGTGAAACACACAGTCTGGCTCTGACACATCACACACACACACACACACACACACACAGCTGTGTTTCATTTAGAAATGTCAGGTAATTTGTCTTTCAAGGATGAAAAGGCTGCCTCTGGGGAAACTCTTGTTTCCTTTACAGAAATCAATGAAAGGAGTTTTTATTTGATGGAAAGTGGAGTAGTGGGGAAACAGGGCTGGCAAATGGCTTAACAATGTGGCTAAGCTAGAGAACATAGAAAATCAATAGATGTTTAGGTGATGAAAATACTTTACCCGTTTCAAACACCACCATAACACTAAATCAAACGAAACGGGATTGAAACTATATAATATTAGACTAATTCTGTGTGGTAGATATTCTACATGCATCTGCATACACAATGTGGTGTTTTACGCTGGCTATCTCTGCCGACCTGGCTGGGGCTGTAAGTGGAGGAGGAGGAGAGGAGGACTTATGATTTATGCCCTCTCCTCATCCAAAGTGACACGCTGACAGTCTGGATTGTTCTCCGGCCGTGACAAATGTCCTATAAACAGGCACGCTAAAGCTCTTCAATGTGCTAACTCTAGACCCATACATCCAGATATCCCATCCTCACAGAGGACAGTTCTCAATGTGCTAACATTCTATCCACTGGAAGATCCCAACTTTGCAGGGCACAGGGGCTGGAACGACCCAGGAATGGCCACGGCAGTCTGGTCTCTGATCACAACATTAGCCCAGCCGAGCGACATGATCACATTCTTATCCTCTTCAGCTCAAAGCCAAACAAATCATCCTCTCCATGTTTGTGTTGTTCCCCTAATGCTGAGGTTCAAACACAACAGAAGCCATTTTCAGAAAGACAAAGCTCTGGTAAATAGTAAATAGCTGTGTAAATGCTGGGATAATGCTAATAAGCACATTTTGGTGATGAAGAGGATTATTCACATGAACAACAGTGGAGTGACTAGCTACTGTTACAATGGGACAGTTGTCAGGTTGATGTTGACTGCCCACAGAGAAGAGGTAGGAGGATGGTGTAGTGTAGCTACTGTGTAACTACTGTGGCAAAGATATACATGTGGAACGTGATGGACATGGAATCTCTGGTAGACGGTAAGGAGAGTTGAGGGACAGAGTCTGGGTGACAAGGCTGAAAAACAGGAAGATAAATGGGGCAGCTCCTGACAGCATCGCCCCTGATTTACACCTCCCCCTCTTTGGCCGCTCGCAACTCTTTAGGCCCTGTTTAGTATGGGGGACCTGTTCATCACAGCAGCCGCTTTACGTCTCCTCAGCCCCTTCAATCACCCCCTCACTGTCAGGGCTAGACTGCAGAGAACCATGAGACCAACAGTATTTAAGTAAGTCCATCTCTCCTGAGTTATCAGTAGAGTGACAGGGCCATTGGGAGCTGAGGGACTGGAAGCCCTGTGAAAGCCTGGATCAGGATGGCATCAGGCCACACAGCTACCATGATCCTCCCAGGGGAGTCATCCTCTTCCTCCCTGCATACACTACCTCCATCCCAGCCTTACCTCTGGGTGCTGACTCAGGGACATAAGGCTGACTAGACTCTCTACCCATCCCCAGCAGAGGAGAAGACTGTCCAATCTCATGGTCAGGGGAGGGTGTGCTGTGCACCAGTCCCATCCAGCCCCACCATGGTGCTCTTCCTCCTGGCATTTGGGCTCCTGACCAGAGCCTTAAAGGCACATTATCCCCCTAGGATGTCTCCAGTGTGTACTGAGCACACAGCCGCCTGTAACCACTACAAATGGCCATCTGACTGAGGAGACACACGTGCACGCACAGAGCCAGTTCAAAAGGACCTGTCTTATTAAATTATCTCCTGCCTTTTACAGCTGCCCCACCTTATTCTCTCTCTCCCTGTTCACCTCTTTATCAACACAAACATTTGTCTTGCCATTCAAGGATTCATTTGTATTCCGTTAAGACGGGTTCCCGGTAGCAGCCTGGAAGGGCAAATTTCTCTCCCTCTCCTTGTGTTCTCTCTCGCTCACTCACTCACTCTCACTGCTTAGCTACTGCAGAGCCATATCTCAATACATGGGAGATACTGTATACAGGGCTCTGGTCAAAGGTAGTGCACTAAATATGGAATAGGGTGCCATGTGGGACGTCGGGTCAGTCAGAGCCCCAGAGAGCCCCTGAGAGCCAGAGTTGCCTGTGCTCGGTTAACTCGGCATGCAGATAGATGTCTGTTTATTTAACTCCAGTCTATTAAGCTGACGTGGAGACACCCAAGCCAAGGTGTGCCACTTTGGCTTTAATTAAATTGTCAGCAGCGGAGCAGTAATCAATGAGGCTATTTACATAACGCTACGCCAGGCCGGCTGCAGAACACATAAACCCTGCTACTGCTGCTGCTGCCACCTGGTTCCTGTTCAGAAAGATTTAAAACGCTATGAACATAGCACTATAACAGGCTGCAGAACACATAAACCCTGCTACTGCTGCTGCTACTGCCACCTGTCCCGGCTGGGCCCTGTTCAGTATGACGGAAACGTTTTGAAACAGACTGAAACAGGGAGGTACAGAGACAGATAGTAATAATATCATAATATAATATGCCATTTAGCAGACGCTTTTATCCAAAGCGACTTACAGTTTTTACGTATGGGTGGTCCCGGGGATCGAACCCACTACCCTGGCGTTACAAGCGCCATGCTCTACCAATTGAGCTACAGGGCATACAGAAGGTGGCAGAGACCAGGGCTAAAACCCCCGTCACCAGGGGGGCATATGTGGTCAAGAATGGAGAAAGCTTTCTAAAGGTGCATCCATTTCTCTCTACACTCCCCATGGATGTTGACTGGTCCTACAGGGAACACACAGCCCACTGACTGAACCCTAAAGCAACATAGTCTCTGACAGCTAGCAGTAAACAGAGTGACAAACAGCCAAACATATTTGGAGATGTATATCCCATGGCCATGTGGCAGATTAAAACAATAGTTTATGGTTAAATCCAGTTAATACGTCTCTGTTCCTTCTTACTGGTTCAATTTACCAGGATATTCTATTGCTCTCATTTAATGATATCTATCTGTCTCTTTCTATCCATTCATCTCTATCCCTCTTTCTGTGACTCATGTTTTGGAGGAGAAGACCCCTCCAGGTTTTCTGGAGTGTCAGGATCGTTTGTTATAGATAATCAGGCCGACCAGCCAGTAACCTTCTGAAAAACAATAGAAGATACACCAAGCACACCAAGGTACCTCAGATGACATTTACGCAGGGAGGGGAGTGTGTGTGTGTATGGAACACTATCTAATAAAGTACCTAGCTTTTCTGCTGCTACAGACAGGTGTGTCCAATGTTGACATCATCGCTGAAATTGTAGGCATATTTCCTATCCAGAGCAGCTGCCAAACAGACAGAAATCAATTCAGACACGTGTCCACACGATTCTTGTTGAACAAATGGTCTTGAATCAACAAATCGCTGCGTGAGGAGTCAGCCATTACACTTGCTTAGTCAGCCAATAGTATTGATGCTTTCTGCCCATGGAGAGGCCCAATAGCAGGCTATGTGGAGAGCAGGGCGGGGTGGCCAGCGTGACACTAGTGATACTGTATACTGTGGGGTCAGTAATTATTGGCACCCTTGATAAAGATGAACAAAAGAATAATAGCTCAATAATACAGATATTGAGCTATATTGTATGCTCAAATTTTATTTTATATTAATACAATTGCTCAGAGAAAGAGATTTTGTTTAAAGCGGCAATCAGCAGTTGAAACAACAACAAAGTGTACTCCCTGCCACTGTTTCGCTAAAAAGCTGAGGGATGAGCCTGGAGAAATGTAACCATCCATGATACTTGTTTTAACCATGATTTCAGGCTATTTACTACATTTAAATTGTTTACAAACATTGGAGTAAAACAAGCTTATGTTTTGGGTTCTGAAGGGGTGCGACAAATGAACCAAGCTCATGAAGAATTTATAAGTTACATTCTTCAAGAATCAATGGGTACATATCTCATTTATAAGTCTAAAAATGAATGTAGCAACTGCAGATTGCCCCTTTAACAAGTAATAATAAAAAAAATCTAAAAAAGATATACAGCACCAGACAAATGAACCAAGCTCATGAAGAATTTATAAGTTACATTCTTCAAGAATCAATGGGTACATATCTCATTTATAAGTCTAAAAATGAATGTAGCAACTGCAGATTGCCCCTTTAACAAGTAATAATAATAAAAAATCTAAAAAAGATAGGGGTCAAAATTATTGCCTCCCCTGTTTGTAATACTTTAGATCCCTCACCTTGCGAGGTTAACGACACTGAGCCTTTTTCTAAAATGTTTTATGAGATTGTAGAACACAAAAGGTTTTTGGCTAAAATGATCTGAAAAGATTCTGTATGGAGGAATGGTCTAAGAACCCTCCCAATGTGTTCTCCAATCTCATAAAACATTTCAGAAAAAGGCTCAGTGTCGTTATCCTCGCAAAGGTAGGGTGCTGGTGTATTGAAAACAGGGGTGCCAATAACCATATCTTTTTTTTAGATTTTTTAAAATTACTTATTAAACAAAATCTCTTTCTCTGAGCAATTGTATTAGTATAAAATCATATAATTTGTCATTTTTTTTGGAATTGACCAAATTATTATGTTTGTTGAGGCTCGCTAGACCAGAATGAAATCAAGATGAAAATGTTAACATAGAAGTAATGCAGTGCAGACTGTTTACCTGGCTACTTAATCCCCCTCCATACCCCACACTGAAACATCACTAATAAAGGGAGCTACCAGCCATTTAAATACACCTTACATTGCTACTCTGTAATCGGGTGGTGAACAGAATATCCTCTTCCCCGCCAAGGCATTAGAGAAAGTGACTTTAAACACTGATATAGATTATCATATCAGTGTGTTTGTTTGTGTGTGTGTGTGTGTACTCTGCTCTGTAGTAGCTAGGGTGTTGCTGCTCTGCTGCTGTCTAAAGGGGGTAATCATTTCCTAATGGTCCCTAGCTCTATGGCTGACTCCCTCACTCCCCATTCAATAATAAGGCCCTAAGCAAACAGGAATGCATAAAGACCCTTTCTGTTTCTGCCACTTTCCCCGTTTTTCCTTTATTGGAAATGTCCACAGTGAAATATTCCTGGGTTGCTACAGTATGGTAGTGTGAAGAAGTTCCATGTTGCTCGAGCTATGAAGAGAGAGACAACCACAACAACAGCGCTCATGATAAAATCAGAAGCCCTCTTTCCATTACCCATCAACCTTTGCATAACCATAAGCTCTTCGTAACTTAAATTCAGTAAATAAAAAATAAAAAAAGAGCTCTGAGGAAACGAGGATCAGCCTCATCTTGTAAACTGAGAAAGGTTTCCTGTGGAGGGAAAGACTGGCCCTGATACCTTCCATTAGACAACAAGGCCGCTTTACTGGGCTCTCTGAAAGGGCAATTTTATATGTTCACAAACAGAAGACTGACTTTACAATTGTTCCTCTCATGTGGCTGTGCAGCTGGTTTGTCGAGAGAAATACCGTGCCACGTTAGCTCCAAAGCTTTGGGGAAACTCGGCCCAGACTGGTTTATTGGGCTGTGTGAGCTAAGGAGAAGCAGGGGAGAAGGGGGCAGAGGAGCGAGACAAAGCCAGTGTAGGATCATCTGTTTATTCAGCTCAACATTAGGGGAGGAAGTAGCCAGCCGGCTCAGGGACTACATTAACAACCAGGATGGTTTAGCTTCTACAGCTCTGTTCACGTTCAGTGCCTTCACCCATACTGCAGCTAGCTAGATATAGCCTGTAAGCTATTGGAAGTCTGACTCCCTGGCAATGTCTTAGACAGTGGATAGAAAAGGCCTACACTTTCAACCCAGTTCAGAGAAAGTGTAATCTTGCTCTGCCAGCAGCATTCTACACTGCATCCCACTCCTGGCTTGCCACTGAAGCTAAGCAGGGTTGGTCCTGGTCGGTCCCTGGATGGGAGACCAGATGCTGCTGGAAGCGGTGTTGGAGGGCCAGTAGGAGGCAGTCTTTCCTCTGGTCAAAAAAAATGATCCCAATGCCACAGAGCAGTGATTGGGGCCATTGCCCTGTGCAGGGTGCCGTCTTTCGGATGGGACGTTAAACGGGTGTCCTGACTATCTGTGGTCACTAAAGATACCATGGCACTTATCGTAAGAGTAGGGGTGTTAACCCTGGTGTCCTGGCTAAATTCCCAATCTAGCCCTCATACCATCATGGTCACCTAATCATCCCCAGCTTCCAATTGGCTCATTCATCCCCCCTCCTCTCCCCTGTAACAATTTGCCAGGTTGTTTCTGTAAATGAGAATGTGTTCTCAGTCAACTTAACTGGCAAAATAAGGGTTAAATATAACAAATGTAATGATACAAGAATGAATAAATGGTGAGGATGAGTTAATGATTCTGTTGACGTATTGCTGCTCATCAATGATATCTCGGGGCAAAGTGACTTCTATCATTAGGGACACTGTCGAGACATCAGGACAAATAGTCTCTCACTAACCCAATTACACAACACCTAAACTAAGCAACAATGGAAAGCAAACAAGATATGTCTGATTCAATGGAATTAGAGTAAAGAACAGTATATTTCTTATCTCTTCTAACATGGCCACAACCTGGTAAGACAATGCTATACCCCACACTCAAAACACATAAAAGAGAAACCTTTTGTACCAAATGCTTCACGGCTAAATGCATTGCAGTATAAAAAAATACAGTATACCTAACCCTAAGCTAACAGTTAGCCAATCATGTGTCTACAGTAACAGGCTAACTTTACTGCAGCCTGTAACCACATTAAATGAATCCACCCACTCTGTGTAATGATTATTTGCTCCTGAGGGAGAACGCTTTAGAGAAGGCCCATAATTGAGACCATGATAGCATCGTTCTAACAGGCTGGGAGAAATGAACTGCATTGTAATCATAGAGGAGGACAGTGTGCGCACACACACACACACCGCCTCCCTGAAGACTGCGATGTGATGATGTGCTCTTCAAAATGACCTAAAACTTTGCACTGAAAGTAATAACTAGAAATAAAATAAGCAGAACCCCTAAATGTCAGAAGATCTGGGTCCTTTGATCAGTCAGACGGAAGCTAGTTTGGAAAATGGTTCATGAGAACAGAAGAAAAGCTGAAGATAAAATGTCCTCATCTACCACTAGATATCTGTTGTGTCACCGTAACAAACAGATGGCTCTCTTTCTGCTAAACAAGGAGACACTAAACTAACTAATGAACACACTCACTAACCTCAAAGAAAAGGCAGCACTGTTCCTCGAAAATAAACACACCCACGCACACACACTTAATAAATAAATAAAAGCTGATTATTTGAGAGGCGGTTCACAGATGGTGAGGCCCAGAGAGGGAGGGAAGCTCCTCCAAGTCTCTCCGTGGTGTCCTAGGGTGCTTCACACGTCCCCCAGCCTCTCCAGTCTGTCTCCTGACAGCTCCCAAAAATAGCCCCGCTGCCTATTATAAATGTAAATAGAAAACATGACTTGAGACCGATGTGGTGGGATTGTATGGGTTGGTGTGTTAATTGCCAGGTCTAGTGGTTTGGATTCGTTGGGTTCGGCACCCCCATAGGAACGATGGTGATTGACACTTTTGATCCAAACGGTCCAAACAGTTCATCCCTAATTCCTCATCACGATCCATGATCATAATGTCTTTGTACGGATCATTTGAGTAGGGACAAAAATACCCATACATTTCAGTTGTTTTTCATCAAAGTTAATGCCAAGCATCTCATAGATTGCACAGTGTGTGTGTGTGTGTGTGTGTGTGCTCGTGTATGTGTACTCACCCCACTGTAGAGGTGCCAGCTGCAGGTGCTCGAGGACCAACTGGTTGAGGACTCCCTCCACACTGGCCTCTCCCTGGCGACACACAGACGGGTGGGCTAGGGTTAAGGACTAAACACCGGACAGGAGGGAACTGGGGCCTCAGTGTCTCTGTTAATAGAAAGGATTCACAAGTAATAATGTTCAAACTAAGGTACACAGTACAGTGACATTTTCTCTCCCTTCAACTGGATATGAGACAAGGGCAAGTTTCTTTAGTGACAAAACTAGACTCCAGCCACTCTCTCTGCTGCCGCACAGCAAGCGGTACCGATGCATTAAGTCTGGAACCAAAATGAGCCTGAACAGCTTCTACCCCCAAGCCATAACACTGCTACATAGTTAGTTAACCAATAGCTACCCGGACTATCTGCATTGACCCTTTTTGCACGAACTATTTTGACTCATCACATACACTGCTGTTACTGTTTATTATCTATCCTGTTGCCTAGTCACTTTATCCCTACCTACAGTTGAAGTCGGAAGTTTACATACACCTTACCCAAATACATTTAAACTCAGTTTTTCACAATTCCTGACATTTAATCCTAGTAAGACTTTGCTGTCTTAGGTCAGTTAGGATCACCACATGTCAGAATGTCAGAATAATAGTAGAGAGAATGATTTATTTAAGCTTTTATTTCTTTCATCACATTCCCAGTAGGTCAGAAGTTTACATACACTCAATTAGTATTTGGTAGCATTACCTTTAAATTGTTTAACTTGGGTCAAACATTTTGGGTAGCATTCCACAAGCTTCCCACAATAAGTTGGGTGAATTTTGGCCCATTCCTCCTGACAGAGCTGGTGTAACTGAGTCAGGTTTGTAGGCCTCCTTGCTCGCACACGCTTTTTCAGTTCTGCCCACAACTTTTCTATAGGATTGAGGTCAGGGCTTTGTGATGGCCACTCCAATACCTTGACTTTGTTGTCCTTAAGCCATTTTGCCAAAACTTTGGAAGTATGCTTGGAGTCATTGTCCATTTGGAAGACCCATCTGCGACCAAGCTTTAACTTCCTGACTGATGTCTTGAGATGTTGCTTTAATATATCCACATAATTTTCCTTCCTCATGATGCCATCTATTTTGTGAAGTGCACCAGTCCCTCCTGCAGCAAAGCACCCCCACAGCATGATGCTGCGCCCCCCCACCCCGCTTCACGGTTGGGATGGTGTTCTTCGGCTTGCAAGGCACCCCCTTTTTCCTCCAAACATAACAATGGTCATTATGGCCAAACAGTTCTATTTTTTTTTCATCAGACCAGAGGACATTCCTCCAAAAAGTACGATCTTTGTCCCCATGTGCAGTTGCAAACCGTAGTCTGGCCTTTTAATGGCGGTTTTGGAGCAGTGGCTTATTTCTTGCTGAGCGGCCTTTCAGGTTATGTCGATATAGGACTCGTTTTACTGTGGATATAGATACTTTTGTACCTGTTTCCTCCAGCATCTTCACAAGGTCCTTTGCTGTTGTTCTGGGATTGATTTGCACTTTTCGCACCAAAGTACGTTCATCTCTAGGAGACAGAACGCGTCTCCTTCCTGAGCGGTATGACGGCTGTGTGGTCCCATGGTGTTTATACTTGCGTACTATTGTTTGTACAGATTAACGTGGTACCTTCAGGCGTTTGGAAATTGCTCCCAACGATGAACCAGACTTGTGGAGGTCTACAACTCTTTTTCTGAGGTCTTGGCTGATTTATTTTTATTTTCCCATGATGTCAAGCAAAGAGGCACTGAGTTTGATGGTAGGCCTTGAAATACATCCACAGGTACACCTCCAATTGACTCAAATTATGTCAATTAGCCTAGCAGAAGCTTCTAAAGCCATTACATAATTTTCTGGAATTTTCCAAGCTGTTTAAAGGCACAGTCAACTTAGTGTATGTAAACTTCTGACCCACTGGAATTGTGATACAGTGAATTATAAGTGAAATAATCTGTCTGTAAACAATTGTTGGAAAAATTACTTGTGTCATGCACAAAGTAGATGTACTTCAACCACTCCACAGAAATTTGTGGAGTTGTTGAAATACGAGTTTTAATGACTCCACCCTAAGTGTATGTAAACTTCCGACTTCAACTGTATATGTACATATATACCTCAATTACCACCCCTGCACATCGGTACTGGTACAACTTGAAACTATAGCCAAGTTATTGTTACTCATTGTGTATTTATTTATTTGTTGGATTATTTTTCTCTCTGCATTGTCAGGAAGTAAGCATTTCACTGTTACTCTACACCTGTTGTTTACGAAGCACATGACAAATACAATGTGATTTGATAACAAACTAACAAAGTGGCAAAGATACTCCGGAGAAATATGTGTGAGAGAGAGATGGAGAGAGAGAAAAAAAGAGAGGATATATGAAGTATGATTCTTCAGTGTAGCTTTAAATTGGCTGCAGCCCAGTGGTTGACAGATAAGCCTGTGGCTCCCTGGTTGCCTAGTGACTCTGTTAGGAGAGCTGAGGGCTCAAGGTGGACAGAGATTCATGGTTGGCTGGCTGGCCATTACTGTACAGTGCATGTCCTTTTATATATGTGTAAAATAAACTCTCTCTGCAGACTGCCCTAGGCTTGGAGTTAGACAATACCAGGCTAAATACAGTAGAAATACAGGAAGTGCTATTATAACAGTCTTTAGGTCAAAGGTAATTGAGACTGGCTTTTTCTTATTTTCCTCTAACCTTATTCCCAAGTGTCATATCTGAATGTTGCGATTAAGAAACATAATATCCACTCACAAATCTCATTCAGGATGATGCAATGAGAACCCTGAAAAGTAAAACTGCATTAACAACCCAAAGAGTAATAAAGATGCATTTCCTCAACCATTAGTGGAGGGAATTATGGTAATAATCATCCTTATTGTGTAATACAGTGGGGAGAACAAGTATTTGATAGGTGCAGTTAATACAGGTAATGAGTGGAGAACAGGAGGGCTTCTTAAAGAAAAACTAACAGGTCTGTGAGAGCCGGAATTCTTAATGGTTGGTAGGTGATCAAATACTTATGTCATGCAATAAAATGCAAATTAATTACTTAAAAAACATACAATGTGATTTTCTGGATTTTTGTTTTAGATTCCGTCTCTCACAGTTGAAATGTACCTATGATAAAAACTACAGACCTCTACATGCTTTGTAAGTAGTAAAACCTGCAAAATCGGCAGTGTATCAAATACTTGTTCTCCCCACTGTAGGTCTCATAAGAACTGGGATTATCTAAAAACTTCTCACATCTCAGAGAGAAAACACATTGTGTATAAAGCCTACAGAGCAGTCCTCTCCTCAGCCAAGTCGTTTTTCAAAAACGCCCACACTTCCATGTCTTCTAGCCTAGCATGGTTTCTGGGAGCAAAACCGCAACACTGCAACTCAACCTGTGACTCCAATCTGATTGGTTGGCTAAGAACCCACATTTAACTCTGCCTGTCGAGTCCTTCTGTTCCTGAACACTCAGTAACACTCATTTATCAGAGGAGATTGAGAGAACAACAAGATTATAATTGAGGTTATAACCGTTGAACCTTTCCTTGGTGACATCATACGGCTGTCTGTCGTAGCGCTGGCTAGGGAGATAATGCTGCTAATGCTGAGTACTGAGATAAAAAGAGCTGTCATAAAGACACTAGGTTGATAATAAGTTATGATATAGAAAACCTGCTCCTCTGGTCCACCACACAGCTGACAGCTTGAATAATGACTGGAATAATACTGTGCTGCTGTAACACCACATAGCGTTAAAATGACTAGAATGGACAAAGTAACACCACACAGAGTAGGGCTGATCCCAATTCTTCGACTGATCGATTGTTTGGTCGATAGGCTGTTGGTCGACCAATATCTTTTGGGGGTCGAGCAATAGCAAATATATATACAGCACCAGTCAAAGTTTGGACGCACCTACTCATTCAAGGGTTTTTATTTATTTTTACTATTTTCTACATTGTAGAATAATAGTGAAGACATCAAAACGATGAAATAACACATATGGAGTGATGTAGTAACCAAACAAGTGTTCAACAAATCAAAATATATTTTATATTTGAGATTCTGCAAATAGCCACCCTTTGCCTTGATGATAGCTTTGCACACTCTTGGCATTCTCTCAACCAGCTTCACCTGGAATGCTTTTCCAACAGTCTTGAAGGAGTTCCCACATATGCTGAGCACTTGTTGGCTGCTTTTCCTTCACTCTGCAGTCCGACTCATCCCAAACCATCTCAACTGGGTTGAGGTCGGGGGATTGTGGAGGCCAGGTCATCTGATGCAGCACTCCATCACACTGCTTCTTGGTCAAACAGCCCTTACACAGCCTGGAGGTGTGTTGGGTCATTGTCCTGTTGAAAAACAAATGATAGCAACCCCAACACCTCCTCCTCCATGCTTTACGGTGGGAACTACACATGCGGAGATCATCCGTTCACTCACACCGTGTCTCACAAAGACACGGAGGTGGGAACCAAAAATCTACAATTTGGACTCTAGACCAAAGGACACATTTCCACCGGTCTAATCCATTGCTCGTGTTTCTAGGCCCAAGCAGGTCTCTTCTTATTGGTGTCCTTTAGTAGTGGTTTCTTTGCAGCAATTCGACCATGAAGGTCTGAATCACACAGTCCCATCTGAACAGTTGATGTTGAGATGTGTCTGTTACTTGAACTCTGTGAAGCATTTATTTGGGCTGCAATTTCTGAGGCTGATAACTCTAATGAACTTATCCTCTGCAGCAGAGGTAACTCTGGGTATTCCATTCCTTCCTCATGAGAGCCAGTTTCATCATAGCGCTTGATGGTTTTTGTGACTGCACTTGAAGAAACTTTCAAAGTTCTTGACATTTTCCGTATTGACTGACCTTCATCTTAAAGTAATGATGGACTGTCGTTTCTCTTTATTTATTTGAGCTGTTCTTGCCATAATATGGACTTGGTCTTTTACCAAATAGGGCTATCTTCTGTATACCACCCCCTACCTTGTCACAACACAACTGATTGTCTCAAACGCATTAAGAAGGAAAGAAATTCCACAAATTAACTTTTAACAAGGCACACCTGTTAATTGAAATGCATTCCAGGTGACTACTTCATGAAGCTGGTTGAGAGAATGCCAAGAGTGTGCAAAGCTGTCATAAAGGCAAAGGGTGGCTATTTGAAGAATCTCAAATATAAAATATATTTTGATTTGTTGAACACATTTTTGGTTACTACATGATTCCATATGTGTTATTTCATAGTTTTGATGTCTTCACTATTATTATACAATGTAGAAATAGTAAAAATAAAGAAAAACCCTTGAATGAGTAGGTGCGTCTAAACTTTTGACTGGTACTGTATATTTAGCTGATATTATTAAAGAACAGACATTTACATTGACATTTTAGTCATTTAGCAGACGCTCTTATCCAGAGCGATTTACAGTTAGTGAGTGCATACATTTTAATACTGGCCCCCCGTGGGAAACGAACCCACAACCCTGGCATTGCAAACGCCATGCTCTACCAACTGCTACATCCCTGCCGGCCATTCCCTCCCCTACCCTGGACGACGCTGGGCCAATTGTGCGCCGCCCCATGGGTCTCCCGGTCGCAGCCGGCTACGACAGAGCCTGGATTCGAACCAGGATCTCTAGTGGCACAGCTAGCACTGCGATGCAGTGCCTTAGACCACTGTGCCACTCGGGAGTTAAGATAGATTTTTTTTCGGGGACAGCCCTAACAGAGTTAGAATGACTAGACAGACAAAGTAACACCATAGCGTTAAAATGACTAGAATGGACAAACTCTCCTCAGACAGAATGTGAAACTTTGCTATTTTGCTATACAGCATGGCATAATTCAAATATGGAGTGAGGAGAGGTGATATGTACAGTGGCTTGCGAAAGTATTCACACCCCTTGGCATTTTTCCTATTTTGTTGCCTTACAACCTGGAATTCAAATGGATATTTTTGGGATTTGTATCATTTGATTTACACAACATGCCTACCACTTTGAAGATGCAAAATATTTTGTATTGTGACACAAACAAGAAATAAGACAAAAAAACAGAAAACTTGAGCGTGCATAACTATTCACCCCCCAAAAAAGTCAATACTTTGTAGAGACACCTTTTGCAGCAATTATAGCTGCAAGTCTCTTGGGGTATGTCTCTATAACCTTGGCACATCTAGCCACTGGGATTTTTGCCCATTCTTCAAGGCAAAACTGCTCCAGCTCCTTCAAGTTGGATGGGTTCCGCTGGTGTACAGCAATTTTTAAGTCATACCACAAATTATCAATTGGATTGAGGTCTGGGCTTTGACTAGGCCATTCCAAGACATTTAAATGTTTCCCCTTAAACCACTTGAGTGTTGCTTTAGCAGTATGCTTAGGGTCATTGTCCTGCTGGAAGGTGAACCTCCGTCCAAGTCTCAAATCTCTGGAAGACTGAAACAGGTTTCCTCAAGAATTTCCCTGTGTTTAGCGCCATCCATCATTCCTTCAATTCTGACCAGGTTCCCAGTCCCTGCCGATGAAAAACATCCCCACAGTATGATGCTGCCACCACCATGCTTCACTGTGGGGATGGTGTTCTCGGGGTGATGAGAGGTGTTGGGTTTGTGTCAGACATAGCGTAGCTTTTTGATGGCCAAAAAGCTTTAAAAAAATCTCATTTGACCAGAGTACCTTCTTCCATATGTTTGGGGAGTCTCCCACATGCCTTTTGGTGAACACCAAATGTGTTTGCTTATTTTTTTCTTTAAGCAATGGCTTTTTTCTGGCCACTCTTCCGTAAAGCCCAGCTCTGTGGAGTGTACGGCTTAAAGTGGTCCTATGGACAGATACTCCAATCTCCGCTGTGGAGCTTTGCAGCTCTTTCAGGGTTATCTTTGGTCTCTTTGTTGCCTCTCTGATTAATGCCCTCCTTGCCTGGGCCGTGAGTATTGGTGGGCGGCCCTCTCTTGGCAGGTTTGTTGTGGTGCCATATTCTTTCCATTTTTTAATAATGGATTTAATGGTGCTCCATGGGATGTTCAAAGTTTTGGATATTTTTTTATAACCCAACCCTGATCTGTACTTCTCCACAACTTTGTCCCTGACCTGTTTGGAGAGCTACTTAGTCTTCATGGTGCCGCTTACTTGGTGGTGCCCCTTGCTTAGTGGTGTTGCAGACTCTGGGCCTTTCAGAACATGTGCATATATATACTGAGATCATGTGACAGATCATGTGACACTTAGATTGCACACAGGTGGACTTTATTTAACTAATTATGTGACTTCTGAAGGTAATTGGTTGCACCAGATCTTATTTAGGGGCTTCATAGCAAAGGGGGTGAATACATATGCACGCACCACTTTTCCGTTATTTATTTTTTTGAAACAAGTTATTTTTTTCATTTCACTTCACCAATTTGGACTATTTTGTGTATGTCCATTACATGAAATCCAAATAAAAATCCATTTAAATTACAGGTTGTAATGCAACAAAATAGGAAAAACGCCAAAGGGGTATAAATACTTTTGCAAGGCACTGTAGCTGCCTCCTACAAGGCATGGTGTTGAAAGCTGCAGATGTGGCACACAAACACTGTGACATTGAATCAGGCTGGAGGAAACTACAACTCCATTCTGACATCTATCCATCCACCCAACTGTCCCCAGGCCTGGCGTCACCGCGATGTGCTTGTGTCCTTGCCGTGTGGACGGGTACAGGGACAGGGGCTGGGGACAGGAATGGTTTGGTATTTGGGTTTGTTAGAGGGACTGTGCGGGTCTGAGAAGAAGCTAGTCTCTATCCTGAAGACTTGGCCGGAACTTGAAGATACACTCATTCTCTTCTGAGATGACGTCATGAAAGTAACAAGCCTTTTCTTCCTCCTCCTCCTCTTCTCTGGCTAGTTTGTTTCTCTTCAGACAGACTATATTTAGGAGACTGCCGTTATCATCAGAACAGAAACATTACACATCCATAATGAATGGGAGATACTCTATTAATGCTAGGCCAAATTGCATGGTCTGCGAAGCTGCAAGATAAGGTGTTTCTGCACAGTTCTCTTAAATCAGAACTAGGATATTAACAATGCATGTTATTATGAATAAATGCCAAGCCAAGGGTGACCCAGATAATATTAGTTGATTGCAACCCGTCTGGTCACAGTCCTAGTTTTCTATACTTAAAACCTATTTCTTTCTGCAATGTTTCAATGTTTTTCTGACATAACAATTTCAGATAACAAAAAAAAAGAATATGTTGTTTGAACAAGTGCTTGATTGGAGATGGTGTACTGTCTTTCTGAAGAGGAAGTCTACTGTCTGAACTGCTCACTAACTAGACCTGCATTATCCAGGAGAAGGTTTCAATCTCCAGCCTCAATAACATAATCACACAGCCCAGTTCAGAGCGGAGCTCTGTCATGCACAGCGCTCTCTGACTTAACAGTACCCTCTGAGAAACAACATAAGTAACATCATGTACTGCCGTCACTCCTGTACGCACGCACACTAGCACCCACCCACCCATCCACCCACACACACACATTATGTTCTTCTATCCTTGTTGGGACCTAACATTTATTTCCATTCAAAATCCTATTTTCCATAACCCCTAACCCTTACCATAACCCTAACATCAACAATAACCCAAAATCTAACCATAACCCTAACTCCTAACCCTCATTCTAATCCTAAACACTAAACTTAAAATAGCGTTTGTCCTCATGGGGACGTGAGAAATGTCCCCACGAGGGAGAATTGTCCTTGACTATTCTTTGTGAGGACTTTTGGGGATTTTAGGTCCCCACAAGGATAGAAGAACCAACCTCCCCACACACACACACACTCTGCTGCCAAATTGCTTGCAGATCAAACAAATGCACACAATCACAGGAGTGTTTATGCATTACTAAAATGGAAAATATGATGGCAAGTTCAACAGCACAGGGACTCCGATTAATAATTAATTGTACACCTCCTCCCTGTAACAACTTGACAGGCCATTCTAAACAACACTGAGTCTGTGTATTGGTAATAGCCCCCTCATTACCTAAGAGGTTCTGATGGAGCGCCCTGCCTGCATATTGACTAGGCCTGTGTCTCAAATTGTATCCTATTCCCTATATAGTGCACTACCTTTTGTTCGGGGCCCAGGGCTGCGCGCACATTTCGCTATACTTTCTCCCATCTGTCAGTGCAGTAGAAAAGGCACACACCCTAGCCAGAGGATCTCCGGATGTAGCATCCAGATGCCGTCTAATAGGGATCTGTATACATCTACCAACAACACCAACAACAAAGGATATGATGTTCCAGGTGATGCCGAGGGTGCTGTTGATCATAAAGGCCTGGGCGTGAAGCCTCTCCTCCTCCAGCAGTTTGGGGTTGGTGTAGCGCACAGCCTCCTGGTCCGGCTGGGGCAACGTGTCAAAGTCAAACTTAGCCACCTGGATCGCTATCCTAGACGGGAGGGAGAGAGGAGAGCGAAGGTTAGACACACAGGAGACAAAGACTTGGGTACTACTGAGCTATCCTAGAGGGGCAGAGCAGAGGAGGAGAGAAAAGGTTAGACACACAGGAGACAGACCCCCCAACGGCTCTGCCCCGCTAAGAGAAAAAGCGGTAGCACTTGATTCAACAACACCGTAAGTACTACTAAAGTGTTTTTGTTTGCAAATAACTGGTCTTACTCTGTGCTAGAAACTTGGCAAAGTATTTCAGCAGGCAGTCACACACTATAAAGAAGAATCCTAAAGTCTAAACTTTAATCACAGAAGGACATATTGGTCAGATGATCAGGGATCTGAGAAGTCCCTTCTATTTGGTTTGGGTTTATTGACATTTTAAACAGTCTTCCTGTGAAAACCTGAATATTTTCAGATATAAAGATAAAAACTAAACTATTGGAGATACACTGACAGTGAAGGAAAGAGGAATGGGAAGGACGTTTAGCCACAGGCAACAACATATTTCAGTTCACCATTCAAAAAATAGCATTAAACCAAATCAACAAAGGTAAATAGGTGGATCTATCCATTCCATTCCCTCTAAATATAAAGGTGATTAAAGGGCAACAGACCACAGAAGCACTCAATGCAAACATACTGTATGGCTTTGACAAGACAGGTAGGTGTCAGTTGTTGTGGTCAGAAAGTCTCCAGCCAAGGGCTTTTTAAAGACATCCCAGATATGACAACTGTAGTTTAGAATGGCAACCTGCACTGATACAATTACACCGGTCAATCTATCTACTGCCACAGCAGATCAATGGAGATGGTAATTGGGGCTGTGTGTGTTGAAGTTTCTGTTGAATGATTTATGTCCACATTTCATCAGTGAATCAAACATTGGTGTGCTCATCTCTGATGCCATCCATCCACCCTGATCCCGCTACTGTCCTGTCCAGTCTACTGACCAGCCCTGGCCACTGATAAATTATGTATCCAGTTAGACCAAACACCCTGAGGCTCCAAGCTTCCTGCTCCACGGTGTGTGTGTGTGTGAGTGTTTGTTCAGGTTCATTTACTAACATGCGGCAGAGAGAAAGAGTTCATAGCCTGCGGTTAGAGCAACAGAGACACATCCGGGATTCAAAATTCTGTATGCCTCTCTAATAAAAAACAAACAAACTTATTACTAATAACCGGGGGCTACATTCATGGCTTCCATTCTAAGAGAAAAAGTGCCAATTGTATGCAGCCAGTACAGTCTAGAACATGGACACTGCACCATGTGGGTTGAGAAGGAAGGAAGTGGATGAAGACAACTGGAAGAGGGAGATAGGTGGAGGGGGATGCAGAAAAGTAGAGGTGAACATTTCTGCTCCCGGGGCCTGCATGGTGTGAAGCGACGGAGAGAGGGTAGAAGGGAGGGAGAGAGGGTAGAAGGGAGGGAGAGAGGGTAGAAGGGAGGGAGAGAGGGAATAAGGGAGGGAGAGAGAAGAAGGGAGAGAGAGAGAGAGAGAGAGAGAGAGAGAGAGAGAGAGAGAGAGAGAGAGAGAGAGAGAGAGAGAGAGAGAGAAGAGAGAGAGAGAGAGAGAGAGAGAGAGAGAGAGAGAGAGAGAGAGAGAGAGAGAGAGAGAGAGAGAGAGAGAGAGAGAGAGAGAGAGAGAGAGAGAGAGAGAGAGAGAAGAAGGGAGGGAGAGAGAGAGAAGAAGGGAGGGAGAGAGGGAAGAAGAGAGAGAGAGAGAATAAGAGAGAGAGAGAGAGAGAGAGAAGGGAGAGAGAGGGTAGAAGGGAGAGAGAGAGAGAGAGAGAGAGAGAGAGAGAGAGAGAGAGAGAGAGAGAGAGAGAGAGAGAGAGAGAGAGAGAGAGAGAGAGAGAGAGAGAGAGAGAGAGAGAGAGAGAGAGAGAGAGAGAGAGAGAGAGAGAGAGAGAGAGAGAGAGAGAGAGAGAGAGAGAGAGAGAGAGAGAAGGGAGAGAGAGAGAGAAGAAGGGAGGGAGAGAGGGAAGATGGGAGGGAGAGAGGGAAGAAGGGAGGAAGAGAGGGAAGAAGGGAGGGAGAGAGGGAAAGAGAAAAAGAGGAGAGGTAAAAATGTCTGCTCCTCAGGCCTGCATGGTGTGAAGCGATGGAGATGGCATCAGATTCCCTCTCTGTTTCTGCTGTCTTAGCCAATAGCCACTTCCCGTGCTGGCCTACCGCAGCCAATAAGAGCCCACGGAAGGAGACAACACTCCCTGCCCTGCACTGGGTTGGCCACCTGTGGACCTCACAGAGGAGTAACTCAAGGCTAGCCTGGTCCCAGATCTCTTTCTGCTGTCTTGCATATTACTATCCACTCAAACAGATCAGTCACACTAGGAGGTAGTAGGGAGGTAAAATCCTCTCCTCTACATGCATGCATACTGGTGTCTGTTTACCATTCCAATAACTCTGAAGTAACTGTTAAAAATAATGCATTATACCTGATTATCTAACAAGCAGAATTATATTTCATCTGTCTCGGTTCATTCTTTGTTTTATTTCATTCATCTAACCGTCTCTTAAACTGTTTTATAACATCCTAGATTTTAAATGAATATATTAAACCAATATAAAACTATGAGTGTCTTATTTCCGGTCTGTGTGTAGTTAATGGTGATGGATGTGGTAGTAAATGAAGAGGGCTTGGTAGAGGAATTGATTCCCCCAGCAAAGTGAGAGTGATGATGGTGTCCTGGGGAGAACAGTCAAATCACAGACACAGAGAAACAACTGCAGGGCCCAGGTTTTAAACCAAATGTTTATGACAATTTATAACTAGCAACTGTGTCTCTGTGACTCTGTGTCTCTGTGTCTCTGTCTCTCCCCGTCTATTCTTCTAGCTTTCTTTCCTTCGCTCATCACGCTCTTAGGAATTCTCTCTCTCACGGTCTCTCTCGCTCGCACTAACGCGCGCACATACACAGAGAGACAGACACATTGTTGTTACGACTAATAAACAGTCATCTCTCCAGGTATAAAACAGAGAGACAGACACTACAACACTCCCTTTCCCACAACAGGTAACTGGAATAGAACCCTCCACTTCACAGTCTTTCACCATCATTCCTTTATAAGCTGAGAGAAACAGCAGCAATATGCCTTTCAGGAGGGCATCTAACTGCAAACATTTATCTCCATAGGACAGTGGTCACCAACCGCTCTGTTGCGATCGACTGGTTGATCTCCAAGGCATTCCTAGTCGATCACCAAACATTTCTGTAAAAAGCCCAAAGATAAAGCGTCGAGTTCCAATTTTTTTTTTTTTTACGGTAGGTGCACTACATTCAGCTGCCCTGTGCGCCGAGTAGTCGAAGTGCCTGGAGAGCAAATCAAGTGCATCTATAGGCCTACCGCTGACCAATCAGATAGCTCAGATCACCGTGTCCGCAGCTTCCATGAGCCCACAGCGAAGTTGATAGTCGACTACTGTGTGAGATTTCAAAACGTTCAAAACCATGACTAGAGAGAGACTGTCAATGAATACAGCAAAGAGATGAGTGAGTTCATGGTAAAGATTTAATTTAGCACTGTCAACATTACATAAAATGCCCTCTATCAACTCGTGCTAGAAAGTGTATTGATAGACTTGCGTTGTTATTAGAAGCTTGTGTCTTTGTAAAATCGAGGAGTATTTCACGTTCTCTGGTCATACGAGAAACAACATGAATTGGTGCGTGAGAGTTTCGCCATCAGCTGGAAGACGGTGTCCCCTGTTTGGTCAATCAGCGGAGGGAGGAAGAGCTGAGGGAAGGTGAGAGGCGCTCTCTCTCTATTTCCCTCCCCCTCTCTCTATTTCCCTCCCCCTCTCTCTCCCTCCCTCCCAGTAAACTAAAACAAAGGATTTCAATTCATGCCTCACATGTAATACAACAAATGATATATTACCAGTGTGATCATATATAATTTTAAAATGGTCTGAGAAGAACAACATTGGCAGGGCAATTCAAGAATAGCTGATGTGCAGTGATAATGTATTGGGCCTATAGCCTACTGCACAAACCGCATTGCTACAGAACTGTTTTTAATAGGTTAATTTTGCATATGCTTATGTTTTTTAAGTAATGTAAATTTTTTTAAACGGCCCGCATTTTGACTCAGAAAGTGATCTCGGCTCATAAAAGTTGGGTGACCACTACCATAGGAGTTGTGTGAGGGTTAGAGTTGCTAGAAAAAGCTCCTCTAGTCTCCATATCTTCATTCTAATTGGCACTAATACCCTACACTCCCTATAAGGGGTTCCATGTAGAACCCTTTCCACAGAGGGTTCTACATGGAACCCAAATGAGTCCTAGCTGGAACCAAAAGGGCTCTACCTGGAACCAAAAAGGGTTCTCCTATGGGGACAGCCGAATAACTCTTTTAGGTTCTAGATGGCACTTTTTTTCTAAGAGTGTATATACTCTAGTGCACCCTATGGGCCCTGGTCAAAAGTAGTGCACTATATAGGGAATAGGGTGTCATTTGGGACACATGCCATGATACTGCCTGCATAACAGTGTTCATTAACTAGGGTTGTAATCTCTGCTGTGAGAGTAACAACATTTAGTAACACCAATGCTTTCTCCCTGAGCGTATTAAGGAAAAGGTGGCTATTTCCATTTTCTCTGCTTGGTACCACAACACTGGGTCGATATATATTGATGTTTGTGCTCATCTGTGGATCTCAGCTCAGCTCACTGGTCCCAGAGGAGCTGTATCTATCTGCACTGAGAACACCATGCAGTTCACACAGTCACAACTACCACACCTGTGTGTGTGTGAGTTTTTTTTTATAGGGCCCTATAAAATCTGCGTTGCGGAAAACACAGACAGAATCACGGAATCCAGACATTAAAACAGAATTCAACAATATAAAGAAATGTATTGAATTTAGCAGGAAATCAACTAAATGTATTGAACTTATTTGAACATTAATTAATTTTCCCAAGTTAATCATAAGACATGAACAAAATGCATAAGTGATTCGTATTTTCCTGCAACTTTCTGAAATGGCACAGAAAAGCCCCTGTCTGTGTGTGTAGTGTGCGGTGCTCGTATGTGTAGTCTACACTTTGTGTAGCCATTAATGATAATGCTAATAATGATAACTGTCTGTTTGTAGATGGAAAGGCTTTCCCAAAAACCTTCTCAGTTAAATGTTAACTTCAAAGTAGCCTATGCCTACCTGGAAGAATGATATCATGATTATTTGCATCAATCCAGTGGCCATTTGTTTTGCAAACTCTACAATCACATGAGCGCTATAGAAACCTCTAACCAAACAATGGTCTCTGGCTGGTGCACAGTTGAATTGAAGGGTAACTAGACCCAAAATTGAAGGGTAACTTAACCCAGACCTTAAAAGTGGTCTCTTGATGTGGTTTAACCATCGTTGTGGCCTTAGAACATCAAATGTTGTTGTTTTTCTATAAAAAAGTGTGATTTGGGAAAAAACGGAGAAAAACAAAACAGAGAAAACAAAAACGAAATCAGGCAAAAACATTCAACAGATTTTATATTTTATCGCCCTAGTGTGAGTAGCTGCAAGTGTGTGCATGTCTGTGCCTGCAAGAGTGTGTGCTCTCTGAAAACACATACACCATCCTCCAAATTATGTATTACATACACACACACAAAATATATACGTTGTGTGTATTGAGCAGTGAGCACCCAGAAGTGGAAAGGTGAGAAAGACAATGCTAATCTATCTTAATTACACTGCTCAAAAAAATAAAGGGAACACTTAAACAACACAATGTAACTCCAAGTCAATCACACTTCTGTGAAATCAAACTGTCCACTTAGGAAGCAACACTGATTGACAATACATTTCACATGCTGTGGTGCAAATGGAATAGACAACAGGTGGAAATTATAGGCAATTAGCAAGACACCCCCCAATAAAGGACTGGTTTTGCAGGTGGTGACCACAGACCACTTCTCAGTTCCTATGCTTCCTGGCTGATGTTTTGGTCACTTTTGAATGCTGGCGGTGCTTTCCCTCTAGTGGTAGCATGAGACGGAGTCTACAACCCACACAAGTGGCTCAGGTAGTGCAGCTCATCCAGGATGGCACATCAATGCGAGCTGTGGCAAGAAGGTTTGCTGTGTCTGTCAGCGTAGTGTCCAGAGCATGGAGGCGCTACCAGGAGACAGGCCAGTACATCAGGAGACGTGGAGGAGGCCGTAGGAGGGCAACAACCCAGCAGCAGGACTGCTACCTCCGCCTTTGTGCAAGGAGGAGCAGGAGGAGCACTGCAAAATGACCTCCAGCAGGCCACAAATGTGCATGTGTCTGCTCAAACGGTCAGAAACAGACTCCATGAGGGTGGTATGAGGGCCCGACGTCCACAGGTGGGGGTTGTGCTTACAGCCCAACACCGTGCAGGACGTTTGGCATTTGCCAGAGAACACCAAGATTGGCAAATTCGCCACTGGCGCCCTGTGCTCTTCACAGATGAAAGCAGGTTCACACTGAGCACACGTGACAGACGTGACAGAGTCTGGAGACGCTGTGGAGAACGTTCTGCTGCCTGCAACATCCTCCAGCATGACCGGTTTGGCGGTGGGTCAGTCATGGTGTGGGGTGGCATTTCTTTGGGGGCCGCACAGCCCTCCATGTGCTCGCCAGAGGTAGCCTGACTGCCATTAGGTACCGAGATGAGATCCTCAGACCCCTTGTGAGACCATATGCTGGTGCGGTTGTCCCTGGGTTCCTCCTAATGCAAGACAATGCTAGACCTCATGTGGCTGGAGTGTGTCAGCAGTTCCTGCAAGAGGAAGGCATTGATGCTATGGACTGGCCCGCACGTTCCCCAGACCTGAATCCAATTGAGCACATCTGGGACATCATGTCTCGCTCCATCCACCAACGCCACGTTGCACCACAGACTGTCCAGGAGTTGGCGGATGCTTTAGTCCAGGTCTGGGAGGAGATCCCTCAGGAGACCATCCGCCACCTCATCAGGAGCACGCCCAGGCGTTGTAGGGAGGTCATACAGCCACGTGGAGGCCACACACACTACTGAGCCTAATTTTGACTTGTTTTAAGGACATTACATCAAAGTTGGATCAGCCTGTAGTGTGGTTTTCCACTTTAATTTTGAGGGTGACTCCAAATCCAGACCTCCATGGGTTGATACATTTGATTTCCATTGATCATTTTTGTGTGATTTTGTTGTCAGCACATTCAACTATGTAAAGAAAAAAGTATTTCATAAGATTATTTCATTCATTCAGAGTTATTTTAGTGTTCCCTTTATTTTTTTGAGGAGTGTAGAATGTATGTTGGCAGCTTTGATGTACAATATTCTTCTGCTTTCTATATTCTTCAGACAATAGCCTTTCAGCTAGACTGCTGTATTAGCTAAGATGTTACTTCTTTAATCAATAAATTAATTGAGGCCTCCCGAGTGGCGCAGCGTCACTTCAGACCCGGGTTCGTTCCCAGGCTGTGTCACAGCCGGCCGTGACCGGGAGACCCATGAAGTGGCGCACAATTGGCCCATCATTGTCCGGGTTAGTGGAGGATTTGGCAGGCCGGGATTTCCTTGTCCCATCGTGCTCTAGCGACTCCTTGTGGCGGGCCGGGCGCCTTCAAGCTGACTTTGGTCGCCAGCTGGACGGTGTTTCTTGTGTCAAACAGCAGTGCGGCTTGGCAGGGGTCGCGCTTCGGATGACGCATGGCTCTCGACCTTCCCCTCTCCCGAGTCCGTAGGGGAGTTGCAGCGATGGGACAAGACAGTAACTACCAATTGGATATCACAAAATTGGGGAGAAAAAGGGGTAAAAGCCCCCCAAAACAAAAACTCAAAAATAAATGAATTGAACAGGGATTCAGACAGATTTCAGTCTTTAAGCAATGTGTGGATCTCCATCTCTTTGTATTGTTTGGTTTATATGAGTGCATGGCGCACGTGCGCTCTCACACACACAACATCAGAGGACTAGGGAGGAAGGGAGAGAGAGTAATGCAATTATACTACATGACCAAAAATGTGTGGACACCTGCTCGTTGAACATCTCATTCCAAAATCATGGGCATTAAAATGGAGTTGGTCCCCCCTTTACTGCTATAAAAGCCTCCACTCTTCTGGGAAGGCTTTCCACTAGATTTGCTTCCATTCAGCCACAAGAGCATTAGTGAAGTCGGGCACTGATGTTGGGGTGATTAGGCCTGGCTCGCAGTCAGCGTTCCAATTCAAGGCTCTGTGCAGGCCAGTCAAGTTCTTCCACACCGACCTCAACAAACCATTTCTGTATGGACCTCGCTATGTTCACGCGGGCATTATCATGCTGAAACAGGAATGGGCCTTCCCCAAACTGTTGCCACAAAGTCGGAAGCACAGAATCGTCTAGCATGTCATTGTATGCTGTAGCATAAAGATTTCCCTTCACTGGAACTAAGGAGCCAGAACCATGAAAAGCAGCATCAGACCATTATTCCTCCTCCACCAAACTTTCCAGTTGGTACTATGCATTGGGGCAGGTAGCGTTCTCCTGGCATCTGCCAAAACTAGATTCGTCCGTCGGACTGCCAGATGGTGAAGCGTGATTCATCACTCCAAAGAACGTGTTTCCACTGCTCCAGAGTCCAATGACGGTGAGCTTTACACCACTCCACTCCACTCCAGCCGACGCTTGGTATTGCACATGGTGGTCTTAGGCTTGTGTGCTGCTGCTGGGCCATTGAAACCAATTTCATGAACTTCCCGACGAACAGTTCTTGTTCTGACGTTGCTTCCAGAGGCAGTTTGGAACTCGGTATTGCAACCGAGGACAAACGATTTTTACGCGCTTCAGCACTTGGCGGTCCCGTTCTGTGAGCTTGTGTGGACCACCACTTCGCGGCTGAGCCGTTGTTGCTCCTAGACTTTTCCACTTCACAATAACAGCACTTACAGTTGACCGGGGCAGCTCTAGCAGGGCAGAAATTTGACAAACAGACTTGTTGGAAAGGTGGCATCCAAATGACGGTGCCACAATGAGCTCTTCAGTAAGGACATTCTACTGCCAATGTTTGTCTATGGAGATTGCATGGCTGTGTGCTCGATTTTATACACCTGTCAGCAACAGGTCTTGCTGAAATAGCCGAATCCACAAATTTGAAGGGGTGTCCACATACTTTTGTATATATAGTGTATCATTTCACAGGCCTCCGCTACAAAGGACAGCACAAATTAAACAACAATTAAGCACTCTGAACAGACAAACAAGAAGCTTTAAGTGCAACACACACGCATGCAAGCAGGCCGGCAAGAACACACACAAACACAGTCCACAGGCGGCTGCTGAGGGGAGGACGGCTCATAATAATGGCTGGAACGTAGCGAATGGAATGGCATGTGTTTAATGGAAACCATGTGTTTGATGTATTTGATAGCATTCCACTGATTCCGCTCCAGCCATTACGACGAGCCCGTCTTCCCCAATTAAGGTGCCACCAACCTCATGTGACACACACTACAGGCGTTTGAAGATTAGTGGTACTGGGTTTATGTCCCTGACTGAAGTCCCATCTTCAAACCAGCGCTGATTTAATCTCCCAGTCATCTTCAAACAGACACATTGAGCCATGAAATGCCTTGTTTCAACGATGCAAATAGTCTCTAAAAAGTAAAGAAAAACGCAGCAGTTGAACAGATCTGGGATTGTTCTTTTCTGCATAACCGTTGAATATGTAATACAATTAGATTACTAACAATTCATTATTGTCCCCGGGACCACCCATTCATAAAAATGTATGCACACATGACTGTAAGTCGCTTTGGATAAAAGCGTCTGCTAAATGGCATATTAATGATTAATTAAATTATATGTCGCAAACAGCTGTAAAGATAAACGCCTATACATCTAATTTCTAACAGTGGCGTAGAGCCTGCTGCATAGCCCTGCTGCTGGACAGGGAAGGGTTAACAACACAATCTCATTCCTTCTCAACCATGAATTGATTGTGGCGTCTTGCAGCGCTTACACCCTAATCTAGTCTATTAGCAGCATTTTAATAACTGCCACTGCTAGCGGTCCGGGAGGGCAGGGAGGACCAGGGGCTGCCCTCCTAGATCACCCTCCCTTCACCCCCCTCTACCTCCCTCACCTCCAGACCATATCACCCTCCCTTCACCCCCAGACCATATCACCCTCCCTTCACCCCCCTCTACCTCCCTCACCTCCAGACCATATCACCCTCCCTTCACCCCCCTCTACCTCCCTTCACCCCCCTCTACCTCCTGACTATATCCCCCTCCCTTCACCCCCCTCACCTCCAGACCATATCACCCTCCCTTCACCCCCCTCTACCTCCCCTCACCTCCAGACCATATCACCCTCCCTTCACCCCCCCCTCTACCTCCCTCCACCTCCAGACCATATCACCCTCCCTTCACCCCCCTCTACCCCCCTCACCTCCAGACCATATCACCCTCCCTTCACCCCCTCTACCTCCCCTCACCTCCAGACCATATCACCCTCCCTTCACCCCCTCTACCTCCCTCCACCTCCAGACCATATCACCCTCCCTTCACCCCCTCTACCTCCCTCCACCTCCAGACCATATCACCCTCCCTTCACCCCCCTCTACCTCCCCTCACCTCCAGACCATATCACCCTCCCTTCACCCCCCTCACCTCCAGACCATATCACCCTCCCTTCACCCCCCTCTACCTCCCTCCACCTCCAGACCATATCACCCTCCCTTCACCCCCCTTCTAACCTCCAGACCATATCACACCCCCTTCACCGCCTCTACCTTCCTCCAGAACACCCCCTCCCTTCTTCACCCCCTCTACCTCCCGACTATATCCCCCCTCCCTTCACCCCCCTCACCTCCAGACCATATCACCCTCCCTTCACCCCCCCCTCTACCTCCCTCACCTCCAGACCATATCACCCTCCCTTCACCCCCCCTCACCTCCAGACCATATCACCCTCCCTTCACCCCCCTCTACCTCCCTCCACCTCCAGACCATATCACCCTCCCTTCACCCCCTTCTAACCTCCAGACCATATCACACCCCCTTCACCGCCTCTACCTTCCTCCAGAACACCCCCTCCCTTCTTCACCCCCTCTACCTCCCGACTATATCCCCCTCCCTTCACCCCCCTCACCTCCAGACCATATCACCCTCCCTTCACCCCCCTCTACCTCCCCTCACCTCCAGACCATATCACCCTCCCTTCACCCCCCTCTACCTCCCCTCACCTCCAGACCATATCACTCCCTCCACCCACATCCAACCCTCAGACCAACACCCTACACCCACTCCAGGAGGAATAGAGGAGAGAAGAGGAGAAGAGGAGGAGGAGGAGAGGATTGTAGAGGAGAGGATAAATAGAGGAGAGGATAGGAGCAGGAGGAGAGGTGGATAAGATAAGAGGAGAGGCAGAGGAGAGGAGGACGAAAGGAGAGGAGAAACAGTTCAGAGCATGTTCAAGCAAGGGTCTGTTCATGCATGTCAACTGGGAGAGAGAGACCACCTGAAACCATGTATATTTTATTAATCCAGGAAGGTAACTAACATTTGAAAGGGTTTAAACATCCTGCTGCCTCCATTCAAGGTGAACATCACCCTGCAATACTCATTGCATATGGGGAATGGGGAAATGTGAACACTGTTCGAACTTTAAAAGCAATGGTTTTGGTGTGACTGGGCTAGGGAACAATGCCCAAGGGAATATGTTGTGACACAGGTGTATGTGTGTAGGTATAAATACAAATATACACAGAGTTAACAAAACATTAGGAACTGCTCTTTTCATGACATAGACTGACCAGGTGAATCCATGTGAAAGCTATGATCCCTTGTTGATGTCACTTGTTAAACTGCGCTTCAATCAGTGTAGATGAAGGGGAGGAGATAGCTTAAAGAAGGATTTTTAAGCCTTGAGACAATTGAGACATGGATTGTGTATGTGTGCCATTCAGAGTGTGAATGTGCAAGACAAAATATTTAAGTGCCTTTGAATGGGGTATGGTAGTAGGTGCCAGGCACACCGGTTTGGGTGTGTCAAGAACTGCAATGCTGCTGGGTTTTTCACGCTCAACAGTTTCCCGTGTGTATCAAGAATGGTCCACCACCCAAAGGCAATCTAGCCAACTTGACACAACTGTGGGAAGCATTGGAGTCAACATGGGCCAGCATCCCTGTGGAACGGTTTCGACACCTTGTAGAGTCCATGCCCCTACGAATTGAGACTGTTCTGAAGGCAAAAGGGGGTACAACTCAATATTAAGAAGGTGTTGCTAATCGTTTGTATACTCAGTGTATATTTCTATACTATAAATATAAGCACAGTTCAAATCCTCGAGTCGACAAGGTGAAGAATCTGTCAATGGGCAAGGCACTTAACCCTAATTGCTCCAGGGTCGCCGTTGGGTGTCTTATGGGGAGTTGGGATATGCCAAAAATAAATTTCCAATTCACACATGCATATAAACACACACAACACACACACACGAAGGGGGACTGGAGCCCTCTCGAACAGCCAGGTCTACTTTATGGGTGTAATAACATGGTACTGATATATCAAATCAAATTGTATTGGTCACATACACGTGTTTAGCAGATGTTATTGTGGGTGTAGTGAAATGCTTGTGCTTCTAGCTCCGACAGTGCAGTAATATCTAACAAGTAATATCTAACAATTTCACAACATATACCCCATACACACATCTAAGTAAGGAATGAATTAAGAATATATACATATAAGGACGAGCGATGTCAGAGCGGCATGGTCTAAGATACAGTAGAATAGTATAGAATACAGTATATACATATGAGATGAGTAACGCAAGATATGTAAACATTATTAAAGTGACTAAGATACCTTAGAATAGTATAGAATACAGTATATACATATGAGATGAGTAATGCAAGATATGTAAACATTATTAAAGTGGTTGGTGTTCCATTTCTTAAAGTGGCCAGTGATTTCTAGTCTATGTCTATAGGCAGCAGCCTCTAATGTGCTAGTGATGGCTGTTTAATAGTCTGATGGCCTTGAGATAGAAGTTGTTTTTCAGTCTCTCGGTCCCAGCTTTGATGCACCTCTACTGTCCTCGCCTTCTGGATGATAGCGGGGTGAACAGGCAGTGGCTGGGGTGGTTGATGTCCTTGATGATCTTTTTGGCCTTCCTGTGACATCGGGTGCTGTAGGTGTCCTGGAGGGCGTGTATTTTGCCCCCGGTAATGCGTTGGGCAGACCGCACCACCCTCTGGAGAGCCTTGCGGTTGCGGGCAGTGCATTTGCCGTACCAGGCGGTGACACAGCCCGACAGGATGCTGTCAATTGTGCATCTGTAAAAGTTTGTGAGGGTTGTAGATACCAAGCCAAATTTCTTTAGCCTTCTGAGGTTGAAGATGCTCTGTTGCGCCTTCTTCACCACACTGTCTGTGTGGGTGGACCATTTCAGTTTGTCAGTGATGTGTACGCCAAGGAACTTGAAGCTTTCCACCTTCGCCACTGCGGTCCCGTCGATGTGGATAGGGGGGTGCACCCTCTGCTGTTTCCTGACGTCCACAATCATCTCCTTTGTTTTGTTGACGTTGAGTGAGAGATTATTTTCCTGGCACCACACTCCCACAGCCCTCACATTTTTACATTTTACATTTACGTCATTTAGCAGACGCTCTTATCCAGAGCGACTTACAAATAGGTGCATTCACCTTATAGCCAGTGGGATAACCACTATACAATTATTATTTTTATTTTCTTAATTTTTTATTTTATTTTAGATTATTTATTTTATTTTATTTTTAAAAAAAATTTGGGGGGAGAGGATTACTTTATCCTATCCCAGGTATTCCTTAAAGAGGTGGGGTTTCAAATGTCTCCGGAAGGTGGTGAGTGACTCCGCTGTCCTGGCGTCGTGAGGGAGCTTGTTCCACCATTGGGGTGCCAGAGCAGCGAACAGTTTTGATTGGGCTGAGCGGGAACTATGCTTCCGCAGAGGTAGGGGAGCCAGCAGGCCAGAGGTGGATGAACGCAGTGCCCTCGTTTGGGTGTAGGGACTGATCAGAGCCTGGAGGTACGGAGGTGCCGTTCCCCTCACAGCTCCGTAGGCAAGCACCATGGTCTTGTAGCAGATGCGAGCTTCAACTGGAAGCCAGTGGAGTGTGCGGAGGAGCGGGGTGACGTGAGAGAACTTGGGAAGGTTGAACACCAGACGGGCTGCGGCATTCTGGATGAGTTGTAGGGGTTTAATGGCACAGGCAGGGAGCCCAGCCAACAGCGAGTTGCAGTAATCCAGACGGGAGATGACAAGTGCCTGGATTAGGACATGTGCCGCTTCCTGTGTAAGGCAGGGTCGTACTCTCCGAATGTTGTAGAGCATGAACCTACAGGATCGGGTCACCGCCTTGATGTTAGCGGAGAACGACAGGGTGTTGTCCAGGGTCACGCCAAGGCTCTTCGCACTCTGGGAGGAGGACACAACGGAGTTGTCAACCGTGATGGCGAGATCATGGAATGGGCAGTCCTTCCCCGGGAGGAAGAGCAGCTCCGTCTTGCCGAGAGTTCAGCTTGAGGTGGTGATCCGTCATCCATACTGATATGTCTGCCAGACATGCAGAGATGCGATTCGCCACCTGGTTATCAGAAGGGGGAAAGGAGAAGATTAGTTGTGTGTCGTCAGCGTAGCAATGATAGGAGAGGCCATGTGAGGATATGACAGAGCCAAGTGACTTGGTGTATAGCGAGAATAGGAGAGGGCCTAGAACTGAGCCCTGGGGGACACCAGTGGTGAGAGCACGTGGTGCGGAGACAGCTTCTCGCCACGCCACTTGGTAGGAGCGACCGGTCAGGTAGGACGCAATCCAAGAGTGAGCCGCGCCGGAGATGCCCAGCTCGGAGAGGGTGGAGAGGAGGATCTGATGGTTCACAGTATCAAAGGCAGCAAACAGGTCTAGAAGGACAAGAGCAGAGGAGAGAGAGTTAGCTTTAGCAGTGCGGAGAGCCTCTGTGACACAGAGAAGAGCAGTCTCAGTTGAATGACCAGTCTTGAAACCTGACTGGTTTGGATCAAGAAGGTCATTCTGAGAGAGATAGCAAGAGAGTTGGCTAAAGACGGCACGCTCAATAGTTTTGGAGAGAAAAGAAAGAAGGGATACTGGTCTGTAGTTGTTGACATCAGAGGCATCGAGTGTTGGTTTTTTGAGAAGGGGTGCAACTCTCGCTCTCTTGAAGACGGAAGGGACATAGCCAGCGGTCAAGGATGAGTTGATCAGCGAGGTGAGGTAAGGGAGAAGGTCACCGGAGATGGTCTGGAGAAGAGAGGAGGGGATAGGGTCAAGCGGGCAGGTTGTTGGGCGGCCTGCCGTCACAAGTCGCAAGATTTTATCTGGAGAGTGAGGGGAGAAAGAAGTCAAAGCATAGGATAGGGCAGTGTGAGCAGGACCAGCAGTGTCATTTGACTTAACAAACGAGGATCGGATGTCGTCAACCTTCTTTTCAAAATGGTTGACGAAGTCATCCACAGAGAGGGAGGAGGGGGGGGGGGGGGATTCAGCAGGGAGGAGAATGTGGCAAAGAGCTTCCTAGGGTTAGAGGCGGATGCTTGGAATTTAGAGTGGTAGAAAGTGGCCTTAGCAGCAGAAACAGATGAAGAAAATGTAGAGAGGAGGGAGTGAAAAGATGCCAGGTCCGCAGGGAGTCTAGTTTTCTTCCATTTCCGCTCAGCTGCCCGGAGCTCTGTTCTGTGAGCTCGCAATGAGTCATCAAGCCACGGAGCTGGAGGGGAGGACCGAGCCGGCCGGGAGGATAGGGGACATAGAGAGTCAAAGGATGCAGAAAGGGAGGAGAGGAGGGTTGAGGAGGCAGAATCAGGAGATTGGAGGGAGAAGGATTGAGCAGAGGGAAGAGATGATAGGGTGGAAGAGGAGAGAGTAGCGGGAGAGAGAGAGCGAAGATTGCGACGGCGCATTACCATCTGTGTAGGGGCAGAGTGAGTAGTGTTGGAGGAGAGGGAGAGAGAAAAGGATACAAAGTAGTGGTCGGAGACTTGGAGGGGAGTTGCAGTGAGATTAGTAGAAGAACAGCATCTAGTAAAGATGAGGTCAAGCGTATTGCCTGCCTTGTGAGTAGGGGGGGACGGTGAGAGGGTGAGGTCAAAAGAGGAGAGGAGTGGAAAGAAGGAGGCAGAGAGAAATGAGTCAAATGTAGACGTAGGGAGGTTGAAATCCCCCAGAACTGTGAGGGGTGAGCCATCCTCAGGAAAGGAACTTATCAAGGCGTCAAGCTCATTGATGAACTCTCCAAGGGAACCTGGAGGGCGATAGATGACAAGGATATTAAGCTTAAATGGGCTAGTGACTGTGACAGCATGGAATTCAAATGAGGAGATAGACAGATGGGTCAGGGGCAAAATTGAGAATGTCCACTTGGGAGAGATGAGGATTCCTGTGCCACCACCCCGCTGACCAGATGCTCTCGGGGTATGCGAGAACACATGGTCAGACGAGGAGAGAGCAGCAGGAGTAGCAGTGTTTTCAGTGGTAATCCATGTTTCCGCCAAGAAGTCGAGGGACTGGAGGGTAGCATAGGCTGGGATGAAGTCTGCCTTGTTGGCAGCAGAACGGCAGTTCCAGAGGCTGCCTGAGACCTGGAACTCCACGTGGGTCGTGCGTGCAGGGACCACCAGGTTAGAGAGGCAGCAGCCACGCGGTGTGAGGCGTTTGTGTAGCCTGTGCAGAGAGGAGAGAACAGGGATAGGCAGAGGCATAGTTGACAGGCAGCAGCAGATGGCTACAATAATGCAGAGGAGATCGGAATAAAATGAACTAAACATCTGGGAAAGGAGAGAGCGGGGCCTCCCTCACCACAACTCCCAAATATAACTCTCCCAACTTCCACCTCAGAAACCTCACCTCCTCCCTGTAGGCTGTCTCGTCATTGTTGGCAATCAAGCCTACTACTGTTGTGTTGTCTGCAAACTTGATGATTGAGTTGGAGGCGTGCTTGGCCACGCAGTCATGGGTGAACCGGGAGTACAGGAGTGGACTGAGCACGCACCCTTGTGGGGCCCCAGTGTTTAGGATCAGCGAAGTGGAGATGTTGTTTCCTACCTTCACCACCTGGGGGCGGCCCGTCAGGAAGTCCAGGACCCAGTTGCACAGGGCGGAGTTCAGAACCAGGGCCTCGAGCTTAATGATGAGCTTGGAGGGTACTATGGTGTTGAATGCTGAGCTATAGTCAATGAACAGCATTCTTAAATAGGTATTCCTCTTGTCCAGATGGGATAGGGAAGTGTGCAGAGTGATGGCGATTGCATCGTCTGTGGATCTATTGGGGCGATAAGCAAATTGAAGTGGGTCTAGGGTGGCAGGTAATGTAGAGGTGATATGGAGAAGGAGAGCCCACAGTCCTTGGTAGTGGGCCTGCATCGGTGGCACTGTGTTATCCTCAAAGCGGGCGAAGAAGGTGTTTAGCTTGTCCGGAAGCAAGACGATGGTCTCGGCGAAGTGGCAGGTTTTCCTTTTGTAGTCTGTGATTGTCTGTAGACCCTGACACATACGTCTCGTGTCTGAGCCGTTGAATTGCGACTCCACTTTATCTCTATACTGAAGTTTTGCTTGTTTGATTGCCTTGCGGAGTGAATAACTACACTGTTTGTATTCTGCCATATTCCTAGTCAACTTGCCATGGTTAAATGCGGTGGTTTGCAGACAGTTCTCTGTGGAATGACCTCTATGTGTTTAAATGATGTGATGCCTCGGACCAACAAACAGCACATGATAAATACATTAGATTGTGTTCATTTCAGCCCTGCTCTGAAATGCTGTGAATCATCTGATTGCAGTAAGTGTCGGTTCGTCTGAATACCTCGGGCTTGGAGCTCCATCACGGAAAGAGAAAAAACACAGATGCAGGGAGGGTGGGACACACGCACGCATGCATGCATATACACACTGTGTATCGTTGCATCATGGGGGTGGGTGAGAAGAAAAGAGAAAAAAAGGAATCCTGACACCTACAATTCCCCTTTTCACTCACAGACAGATGTATATCATAACCTCATCATACAATTATGTCTGCTGTTTCGCCCAGTTTAGACGTACAAATGTTACGAATTATAATTATCCACACACACAGCATGTCTATATTTTCCTTTGATTATTCAACCAGCAGTGCAGAATACTTCATCTTAACCTGCATAGGAATCCATTAGAGACAGAGCAAGAGAGAAAGAGGGTGTGAGTGGCAGAGAAAAAAGAGAGAGAGAACCAGCAAAAAAAGAGAAGTGTTTTTATCAAAGCGTTACTGCTGCTGCTCTAACAGCCAGTGATTGCACTGGGGAGAAACAGAGAAGAAAAGAGAAAGTACAGAGCTGTGTGTGTGTGTGTGTTTGACTGTGAGTGTTTGTGAGCCCAGTGTTCCATTTTTAGCTCACATGCTTGAGCTCATGTGCTGAGAGTGGAGGCGGGCTGTGCGGAGGCGGGCGGTGCGAAGGCGGGCGAGAGCAACACGCTATTTATAGATTGCATGTGGCTGACACCCCGTAACCCCCGGTTACCAGCAACAGCAGCCTCAGCACCGACTCCACCTCCATCCATACTGGTCCTGCTCTTTCTGACACAAACACACACACAGTTCTATTGGATGGGCTGCTGCAGAAACAGATCTATACGAACAATTACAGTATGGATATACAGTATGGATATGCCTCAGTGCAGGAATCTGCTAATGCATTGATCAAGATGCTATTTAAATTCAGTCGATGCAGAGTTTGCAGGGAGGGACAGAATAGAGCACAGGGTTTCACTCTATGCAGACAAACAATGCTTTGAGAACATACTGTACGATGTTGAAATCTGGTGAATTATATGCTTCATTAGTGAATTATCAAGTGGCTTGGAGGATCTAATGATAAAACCTCAGTCTTGGTTTCAACTAGATGACATTATAGCTGTGAATGACTGTGAATGAATGGGATTAGAGTTTAAAAAACGATATGTTGCCAGGCCTGAGTGTAAACTAACAGACAATTAGAAGGTTCAAAAGCCAAAGCAAATATAATAAAATGATTTTTAAAGGGAAACTTTACAAATTTTCAACATCATATTCAACATCTGCAGCACCACCCCAACATCAACATATGTGCAAATGGCGTGTTTCTATGTTTTGTAGTAAAAAGATAGAGGAAGATAAGTGTTTCCAATGACATCATCGGTGTGCATCGTGTGATTTTGACCAATTGTGAGTAGGCATTGCCTACTAATTGGTTGATGGTCATTGGAAGCACTTATCTTTCTCTATCTTTTTTTTACTACAAAACAGAGAAACGCGCCATTTTCACATAATGTTGATGTTGGGGTGGTGCTGGAGATGATGAATACAAAGTTGAAACATTTTGAAATGTCCCTTTAAAGTATTTTGCTATTACAGCACCTATACTATATATTTCTCAATTTACATTTTGATGCTATATCACACACACATCTAGACATGTGGGTGATTGAGCAGGGATCTACCGTATTTTCCGCACTATAAGGCGCACCGGAGTATAAGCCGCAGCAGCTAAATTGAATGATATTGAATGATGTGTACATATATAAGCCGCACTGGACTATAAGCCGCAGGTGTTTTAATGTTTAATTACCATATGTAAGGGTTCGTGCACAGAGGGGATTGTCGGGAAAGAGACAAACTGTCTCGCTCTCGTAATGTCTGTCTGTCTTGCTCCCGTTCTGTCTCTCGTTCTGTCTCTCGTACCATTCTCGGTTCCACTTTTACTTTTGCGCGCTACCTGTCTCACTCTTTTCCGGCCTCCAGCTTTTCCTGCTGGAGCCCGCCGCTTAAAGGTGGGGGGCGCGGACTGGTCATGGAGCCCATAGAGTTAAAGTTGGTGGACTGTAACCTGTAAAATCCATAGATTTAGGAGGTCTTCTAGTGGCCGTTAGCTGTAAAAATCCATAGATTAGCCGCACCGTTATATAAGCCGCAGGGTCGAAAAATGGGGGAAAAGGCGCGGCTTATAGTCCGAAAATTACGGTAGATGTTCACGCAACTAAACCCATTCCTTGTCCTCAAGGGAGCTAGTTAGGGAGGGGGGAGCATCTATAAAAAAATAACATTATATTTCCACAATGAATGTGTGTCCCCAGATGGACCCAAAATAAACATGTTTAGGATAAAAACATTTCTCCTCACAGCATCACTGAGGTGTTTTGATGTGAAGTGAACCTTCCACAGTAGGAAGTGAACCTCGGAGAACAATCAGGCCTCATCTCTGTCACAGTGGAAACACCAAAACCCTTTACACATGCACACAGACACACAAACCATAGTCTCCCTCTCCTCAGCAGACAGATATTGCAGAGCACAGAGAATCGTAATACTACGGCTAAGGAAATGGTTGAATAATATTCTCCGCTCAGGATAGTAGAAAGGTGGTCACCATCTTTGTTTGACACACACACGTGTAGGCATGTGTAAACAAAAATAAGTCAGTCTGTGTGAATTAAGTGAGAAACGCTGCAGTCACCACTTGCTGGTGTGACTGAGGGGGGTCTCTCTCTCTCTCTAATAAACAACACAAAATGAACAGTAAACATTCCACTCAAATGTATTTTAAACAAATATAGACATTTCAAATGTTATATTATTGCCTATGATGGAAGAAAGTATTTGATCCCCTGCAAATGTTTTGTTTCCCCACTGATAAAGACATGATCAGTCTATAATTTTAATGGTAGGTTTATTTGAACAGTGAGAGACAGAATAACAACAAAAAAATCCAGAAAAACGCATGTCAAAATGTTATGAATTGATTTGCATTTTAATGAGGGAAATAAGTATTTGACCCCTCTGCAAAACATGACTTAGTACTTGGTGGCAAAACCCTTGTTGGCAATCACAGAGGTCAGACGTTTCTTGTAGTTGGCCACCAGGTTTGCACACATCTCAGGAGGGATTTTGTCCCACTCCTCTTTGCAGATCTTCTCCAAGTCATTAAGGTTTCGAGGCTGACGTTTGGGAACTCAAACCTTCAGCTCCCTCCACAGATTTTCTATGGGATTAAGGTCTGGAGACTGGCTAGGCCACTCCAGGACCTTAATGTGCTTCTTCTTGAGCCACTCCTTTGTTGCCTTGGATGTGTGTTTTGGGTCATTGTCATGCTGGAATACCAATCCCGACCCATTTTCAATGCCCTGGCTGAGGGAAGGAAGTTCTCACCCAAGATTTGACGGTACGTGGCCCCGTCCATCGTCCCTTTGATGCGGTGAAGTTGTCCTGTCCCCTTAAAAGAAAAACACCCCCAAAGCATAATGTTTCCACCTTCATGTTTGACGGTGGGGATGGTGTTCTTGGGGTCATAGGCAGCATTCCTCCTCATCCAAACACGGCGAGTTGAGTTGATGCCAAATATTTTGGTCTCATCTCACCACAACACTTTCACCCAGTTCTCCTCTGAATCATTCAGATGTTCATCGGCAAACTTCAGACGGGCCTGTATATGTGCTTTCTTGAGCAGGGCGACCTTGCGGGCGCTGTAGGATTTCAGTCCTTCACGGCATAGTGTGTTACCAATTGTGTTCTTGGTGACTATGGTCCCAGCTGCCTTGAGATCATTGACAAGATCCTCCCGTGTAGTTCTGGGCTGATTCCTCACCGTTCTCATGATCATTGCAACTCCAGAAGGTGAGATTTGCATGGAGCCTCAGGCCGAGGGAGATTGACAGTTATTTTGTGTTTCTTCCATTTGCGAATAATCGCACCAACTGTTGTCACCTTCTCACCAAGCTGCTTGGCGATGGTCTTGTAGCCCATTCCAGCCTTGTGTAGGTCTACAATCTTGTCCCTGACATCCTTGGAGAGCTCTTTGGTCTTGGTCATGGTGGAGAGTTTGGAATCTGATTGATTGATTGCTTCTGTGGACAGGTGTCTTTTATACAGGAAACAAACTGAGATTAGGAGCACTCCCTTTAAGAGTGTGCTCCTAATCTCAGCTTGTTACCTGTATAAAAGACACCTGGGAGCCAGAAATCTTTCTGATTGAGAGGGGGTCAAATACTTATTTCCCTCATTAAAATGCAAATCAATTTATAACATTTTTGACATGCGTTTTTCTGGATTCTTTTGTTGTTATTCTGTCGCTCACTGTTCAAATAAACCTACCATTAAAATTATAGACTGATCATTTCTTTGTCAGTGGGCAAACGTACAAAATCAGCAGGGGATCAAATACTTTTTCCCTCACTGTAGGCCCTCCTGTAGCTCAGTTGGTAGAGCATGGCGCTTGCAATGCCAGGGTTGTGGGTTCGATTCCCACGGGGGGCCAGTATGAAAAATGTATGCACTCACTAACTGTAAATCGCTCTGGATTAGAGCGTCTGCTAAATGACTAAAATGTAAAAATATGTACAGTGTTATAACAACGTGTAAATAGTTGAAGTATGAAAGGGAAAATAAATAAACAGATAAATATAGGTTGTATTTTCAATGTTGTTTGTGCTCCACTGGTTGCTCTTTTCTTTTCTTGTTGCAACAGGTCACAAATCTCTCTCTCTCTCTCTCTCTCTCTCTCTAAGCTATGTGTCATCCCCCCTTGCTCAAAACCCTCTAGGAGACACAGCTTCAAAGAGGGAGGGGTTGGCTGAGAGGGGTGTGACGGTCAGAAGAAGCTACTGGATCAACTGGATGACACAGAACATATGCAGGCCACCATCCCATGCGTCTAAAAAATAGATAATGGTCACAGTATGCACATGCTGGCAAAACTGTCATGTCTGTAAAGAAAAAAGGCCAAATCATAGGCTGATAATAATGCATTTTCAAACTAGGCTGGTGTCTTTGAAACAAGTGGTTCCCAAACTGTGGGGCATGGTGGTCCCCCCCACCAATAAAATAAAAAAAAGCCTACACATTCCAGGGTTTTTCTTAATATAATAATAGTGAAGACATCAACACTATGAAATAACACATATGGAATCATGTAGTAACCAAAAAACTAATAAAAATATATTTTATATCTGAGATTCTTCAAAGTAGCCACCCTTTGCCTTGATGACAGCTTTGCACACGCTTGGCATTCTCTCAACCAACTTCATGAGGTAGTCACCTGGAATGCATTTCAATTAACAGGTGTGCCTTGTTAAAAGTTAATTTGTGGAATTTCTTTCCTTCTTAATATGTTTGAGCCAATCAGTTGTGTTGTGACAAGGTAGGAGAGGTATACAGAAGATAGCCCTATTTGGTAAAGTTCCAAGTCCATATTATGGCAAGAACAGCTCAAATAAGCAAAGAGAAACACCATTCCATCATTACATTAAGTCATGAAGGTCAGTCACTCTGGAGAATTTCAAGAACTTTGAACGTTTCTTCAAGTGCAGTTGCAAAAACCATCAAGCGCTATGATGAAACTGGATCTCATGAGGACCGCCACAGGAAAGGAAGACCCAGAGTTACCTCTGCTGCAGAGGATACGTTTATTAGATTTACCAGCCTCAGAAATGGGCAATTAACTGCACCTCAGATTGCAGCCCAAATAAATGCTTCACAGTGTTCAAGTAACAGACACATCTCAACATCAACATCACAGCGTGAATCAGGTCTTCATGGTCGAATTGCTGCAAAGAAACCACTACTAAAGGACACCAATAAGAAGAGACATGCTTGGGCCAAGAAACACGAGCCATGGACATTAGACTGGTGGAAATCTGTCCTTTGGTCTGATGAGTCCAAATGTGAGATTTTTGATTCCAACCGCAGTGTCTTTGTGAGACGCAGAGTAGGTGAAAGTATGATCTCTGCATGTGTGGTTCCCACCGTGAAGCATGGAGGAGGAGGTGTTATGGTGTGGGGGTTCTTTGCTGGTGACACTGTCTGTGATTTATTTAGAATTCAAGGCACACTTAACCAGCATGGCTGCCACAGCATTCTGCAGCGATAAGCCATCCCATCTGGTTTGCGCTTAGTGAGACTATCATTTGTTTTTCAACAGGACAATGACCCAAAACACACATCCAGGCTGTGTAAGGGCTATTTGACCAAGAAGGAGAGTGATGGAGTGCTGCATCAAAAGACCTGGCCTCCACAATCACCCAACCTCAACCCAATTGAGATGGTTTGGGATGAGTTAGACCGCAGAGTGAAGGAAAAGCAGCCAACAAGTGCTGAGCATATGTGGGAACTCCTTCAAGACTGTTGGAAAGGGTGCTACTTTGGAGAATCTCAAATATAAAATATATTTTGATTTGTTTAACACGTTTTTGGTTACTACATGATTCCATATGTGTTATTTCATCGTTTTGATGTCGTCACCATTATTCTACAATGTAGAAAATAGTACAAATAAAGAACAACCCTTTAATGAGTAGGTGTGTCCAAACTTTTGACTGGTACTGTATATATAATATTATTTTTTTTAAAGAAACTCAGTCCAGCTTTAAACTTACTCTTGAAAGCTGTAATAGTACAATGCACAAGGTACAATTTCAACATTGGGTAGTGCATCATCAGTTCCTCTTGTCATGTTAGTCATTGCATACCTTAGACAGCTATTTATAACTTGCCAGAAACTTCCAGATCAACTAGCCCATGTCAGCTAACTTTTTTTATTTAGGTTTTTTAGCCCATAGATATGATTTTTGTCTTTATTTTAATTTAATTTCCCCCACCCCCCATTTTCTCCCCATTTTCGTGGTATCCAATTGGTAGTTACAGTGTTGTCCCATCGCTGCAACTCCTGTACGGACTCGGGAGACGTGAAGGTCGAGAGCCGTGCGTCCTCCTAAACACAACCCAACCGAGCCGCACTGCTTCTTGACACAATGTCCGCTTAACCCGGAAGCCAGCCGCACCAATGTGTCGGAGGAAACACTGTACACCTGGCAACCGTGTCAGCGTGAACTGCGCCCGGCCCGCCACAGGAGTCGCTAGTGTGCGATGGGACAAGAACATCCCTGCAAGCCAAACCCTCCCCTAACCTGGACGACGCTGGGCCAATTGTGCGCCGCCCCATGGGTCTCCTGGTCGCGGCCGGCATGCGACAGAGCCTGGACTCTAACCAGGATCTCTAGTGGGCCCATAGATATTCTTGTAATTTTTTTGTAACTCAAATATCACATGAATACACATTAGACATGGCAAAATGTATAGAATTGCAGGAAATAAGCTTTAAACCTGCAAAATTATCTCCACCAACAAGAGGGGTGTGAACAGTTAGTGTCATCAACAGTGCTTGGGGGGGGGATGTTCCCCAATGCTGGAAGTGGGGCCCTGAGTGAAAACGTTTGGGAACCCCTGTTTTAAACAACCTCATCAGACAGTAGGTGGGAAAAGATTCATTTCAGATTGCTGTGCAATGGGGCTGTTGTTTCAAACATCTCTATCATCCATGTCTGTATACAGACTGAGCAGCTCAATGGGCCACCACTAGAGAGCTGAAATAACAAAACCTCAGGAAAGACCTGTGATTCAGACAGAGGCTTCAGGACATGCAGGAAATACCAGCAGCCTGCAGGATGAATGGAGCAAAAAACCTTAAAGGATATTATGGACACTATCAGGAGATACTCCAGTCAAGGACGTTCACCCTGAGCATTTGTTCACACAGAACAGACAGACAGAGATATAAAAAGAAGCCCCTCAGGGATCTTTTCTGTCTGGCAGTCAGTTACAGATTAAACTGATACTTCAGGCACTCAACTCACACACACACATGACACATGCACACAAACACAAAAACACACGGCACAGCACGCACGCACACACACTCTAGGAAGTCAAACAACTGAGGGAGAATGGCTGTTGGCTCTTCTCCAGATGCATTATTATTAGAGCTTCCTAAGGCCTAGGGCACATGTTTCTTATAGTAGTTTGTTTGGAAGCGGTCATGACGTCTGACACTCAGTGGCCAGTTTATTAGGTACACCAGCCCGTTCACGAAAACGGTTCGCTCCTACATTCAGTGAGTCACGAGGCCGTGGCTTGCTATATAAAGCAAGCAGACATGTATCGAGGCATTCAGTTACTGTTTGATTGAACATTAGAATGGACAAAATTAGTGACCTAAGCGACTGAGCGCAGTATGATTGTGAGTGCTAGGTGTGCTGGTTCCAGTATGTCAAATGGCCGTCCTCATGGGCTTTCACGCTTGACCATGTCTAGGGTTTACAGAGAATGATGAGAGAGGTCGAAGGAGAATGGCAAGAGTCATGCACGCTATGAGGCGGGCCACAAACAGGCAAATAACAACACAGTAAAACAGTGGTGTGCCCAACAGGATCTCAGACACAACTCTTCGGTCCTTGTCACGGATGGGCTATTGCAGCAGACAACCACACCGTGTTCCACTCCTATCAGCTAAAAACAAGAAGAAGCGGCTCCAGTGGGCACGCGATCACCAACACTGGACAATTGAGGAGTGGAAAACCATTGCCTGGTCCGACGAATCCCAGTTCCCGTTGCATCATGCTGATGGCAGAGTCAGGATTTGGCGTAAGCCGCATGAGTCCATGGCCCCATCCTGCCTGGTGTCAACGGTACAGGGTGGGGGCGGTGGTGTAATGGTGTGGAGAATGCTTTCCTGACACACGGTAGGTCCCTTGATACCAATTGAGCAACGTTTCCATGCCCCGAAGAATGCAGGCTGTTCTGGAGGGAAAGGGGGGTCCGACCCGGTACTAGAAGGTCTACCTAATAAACTGGCCTACGGAGTGTATTTAGATTTATGTTCATCGACAAGTATGTCACCCGTCCTCACTACATTGGTTTATTTAGCTTTATTCAGGTCTGCATAAAGATTGTCTAATTTTAACTGTGGGTTATGATCCCTTGAGATATCATGCTGTGAATGTCATTAATGTCATGAATGATATTGTAGCTGCCCATACAAATCAAGACAAAGCCAAACTACAATAGACAAACCCTGCTCTCTCTCTATTCCCCATGGTGAAAAGCAAGAGAGAGATAAAATGGTGTCTGGTTGAAGAGGCTGACAGAGGTCGGTGTTCGAGCTTTCTAGGGCTTCCAAACATCAGAGGGGCCATTCTCATTCAGATCTCCTGCTCCTCTCATCTGTCTTTCAGCAGTAATGAACAGGAGCGAGGGGTAAAGATCTAGAAGTCTGAGAGAAGATGAAAGCAACCAGACCTCTTTCTTTCTTTTATGATCTCGCACACGAGCAGCCGCACGCGCATTGTATTTCTGAAAATAAAGATTTCCAGGGTAGCTTTAAACTAATACAATAGCACTATTTAAACAGATTGGGTGTTTTTGTTAATAACCCAATAAACAGAGGGAAAGTTTGTGTTAATTAAAGCAAAACAACAATCGAATACTTTAATAATAAACGGTATTAAATATGATTCGGACGATTTCCCTTCATATCTTATAGAAATCAGGGCTTCAGTTGACTGAGAGTGTTTTCCTGTTCTAATGTATTGAAGCTCAGGCGGGATTCAGAGCACTTTGTCTCCACTGTGGCTGTAATACCAGCGATTAAAAATGAACCGCTGACCTGCCTGTGCACCGGCTCACGTGCACACTTTTAATTCAAACTCTTTCAAAAGACAGCCCAACCTATCTACAAGACGTGTCTGAAGGCAGTGGGTTCATCATTCCTAACGTGTTATTGCTGTACCATAGAATGGAGAACAGGGAGCTCCAAAGTCCTACTGTCACTTTCCTGGAGAAGTTAGGAGAATTACCTCTATCTTTTGAACAGCATAATGGACCTAAATTATGAACCAGCCGTGTAGAGTATAAGAAAGATAAATATTCGCAGGCTACAAGGAAACAAAGTAGCACTATACTATAGTAAGGAGACAGGGAAATAGCTAGGCTAACCATTTCTAGACATTTTCCAATAGTCCTACAGAAGGATATTTTGATTATTGTGAGAATATTCCACTGTTTGGCTGTGTGGCTGAAATGAACAGCCCCCACACCACCCCATGTTCTCTCCCATGCAGGCAGTAAGAGAGCATTCCTCTCCTACAGAGTAAGGCTCCCACGCGTGGTGTACAGTACACGCTCACTCCCCACACGCACACACCTCCCCACCTGCACTCATAGCAGGAGGAGGACGCTCCTCAGAGATAGCTGTGACAGGAATCATAACTCGCTAATGTTCAGAGGAATAACAGGCAGTTTGAGGGAGAGAGGCGAGGAATGGGGGCAGGGAGAGAGGCGAGGTTCAGAGATAGAGAGGGGGAAGGGAAAAGGGAGGGAGAGGAAGCGACAGTGTCAGAATAATCCCATGTCAAGACGTACAGTCGCTCACTGTAAACTAACGTCCAACATGTCTTCATCAATGCAGAATGAATGTGTGTTTAGAGATACAGCTAGCTACTGATGGAGCTTCCCGCTTAGTGTTCAAAGTCAACAGGAATATCTTGTCTCGTACTAAAATCCAGTGACATGAGCAGCTCCATAGACATATTTAGAGAGTTTAGGTTATCTAGTAAAGGAGGATTTTAAAGGAATGGTTTCCTTACCCTGTAAGCTGTCTATGGACGGGGCGGCAGGTAGCTTAGTGGTTAAGAGCGTTGTGCCAGTAACCGAAAGGTCGCTGGTTCTAATCCCCGAGCCGACTAGGTGAAAAATCTGTCGATGTGCCCTTGAGCAAGGCACTTAACCCTAATTGCTCATGTAAGTCGCTCTGGATAAGAGCGTCTGCTAAATGATTAAAATGTAAAATGTAATGGACAAATTAAGACAGCAGTCCGTGATTTGGTTTGTTCACCTTGTCCATAGACTGCTTACAGGGTAACGAAATCAATGTCATTTTGTAATTTGGGTGAATTATCCCTTTAAAGGGCCGCTCCAGAGGCTGTCGTTATTGACCCCAGTAAAATATCCCAGAGTGAGATGTCAATAACGGACCTAACTACCATGGTTAGGTAAACAAGACAGCGTTGACCCATCGGCACTAATCCATTCTTAGCCATTAGTCTCATTAGCCCAACTACAGGCTATTAGAACCCTGTTTAACGCACCTGAAGACAGAGGATACACTACAGGCTATATGTAGGTTATGTATGTCACATGATACTTACAACATGGGTTTGATCACAGTATACACCTTCCTAATATTGAGTCCCCCCCTTTTGTCCTCAGAACAGCCTCAATTAGTCCGGGCATGGACTCTACAAGGTGCCGAAAGCATTCCACAGGGATGCTGGACCATGTTGACTCCAATGCTTACCGCAGTTGTGTCAAGTTGGCTGGATGTGCTTTGGGTTGTGGACCATTATTGATACTCACGGGAAACTGTTGAGCGTGAAAAACCCTGCAGCGTTACAGTTCTTGACACAAACTGGTGCGCCTGGCACCTACTACCATACCCCATTGAAAGGCACTTAAATATTTTGTCTTGCTCATTCACCCTCTGAATGGTACACATACAAAATCCATGTCTCAATTGTCTCAGAGCTTAAAAATCCTTCTTTAACCTGTCTCCTCCCCTTCATCTACACTGATTGAAGTGGATTTAACAAGTGACATCAGTAAGGGATCATAGCCTTCACCTGAATTCACCTGGTCAGTGTGTCATGGAAAAAGCAGGTGTTCCTAATGTTTTGTACACTCAGTGTATATTGTTCACTCATATGACTCTGACTGGTTGGATTTGAGTTTGTGTTCATATACAGTGCATTTGGAAAGTATTCAGACCCCTTCCCTTTTTCCACATTTAGTTACGTTACAGCCTCATTCTAAAGTCGATTAAATATTTATTTCCCCCTCATCAATCTACACACAATACCCCATAATAACAAAAGCGAAAAATAGGTTTTTAGAAATACCTTATTTACATAAGTATTCAGACCCTTTGCTATGAGACTCGAAATTGAGCTCAGGTGCATCCTGTTTCCATTGATCATCCTTGAGATGTTTCTACAACTTGATTGGAGTCCACCTGTGGTAAATTCAATTGATTGGACATAATTTGAAAAGGCACACACCTGTCTATATAAGGTCCTATAGTTGACAGTGCATGTCAGAGCAAAAACCAAGCCATGAGGTCGAAGGAATTGTCCGTAGAGCTCCGCAACAGGATTGTGTCGGGGCAAAGATCTGGGGAAGGGTACAAAAAAATTTCTGCAGCATTGAAGGTCCCCGAGAACACAGTGGCCTCCATCATTCTTAAATGGAAGAAGTTTGGAACCACCAAGACTCTTCCTAGACCTGGCCGCCCGGCCAAACTGAGCAATCGAGGAAGAAGGGCCTTGGTTAGGGAGGTGACCAAGAACCCGATGGTCACTGACAGAGCTCCAGAGTTCCTCTGTGATGACGGGAGAACCTTCCAGAAGGACAACCATCTCTGCAGCACTCCACCAATCAGGCTTTATGGTAGTGGCCAGACAGAAGACCCTCCTCAGTAAAAGGCACATGACAGCCCGCTTGGAGTTTGCAAAAGGCACCTAAAGACTCTCAGACCATGAGAAACAAGATTCTCTGGTCTGATGAAACCAAGATTGTCACGTCTGGTGAAGTCTTCATCCCTACGGTGAAGCATGGTGGTGGCAGCATCATGCTGTGGGGATGTTTTTCAGCGGTAGGGAGACTAGTCTTGATCGAGGGAGAATGATGAACGGAGCAAAGTACAGAGAGATTCGTCATTATGGGGTATTGTGTGTAGATTGATGAGGGGGAAAAAAACAATTTAATTAATTTTAGAATAAGGCTGTAACGTAACAAAATGTGGAAAAAGTCAAGGGGTCTGACTACTTTCCGAATGCGCTGTACGTTCATTCATTTATGTTCTCATGTTCATAAGAGAAACTTGGCCCACAATATGTGTACATTTAATACATGGAATATAATGGAATGGATTAGAATGGAATGGACTGTTATCCACTGGCTCCCTGTGAATGGGCAGGTTAAGGTCACATACCTCTGACACTCTGAGGCGTGCAGCACCAGGTCCTGGTTGTTCTTGGCGCTGACCGTCAGCTCATGTTCTGTTGAGTTGAACACGTCCAGCAGCAGGTGGCACTGACGGGTTCTGGAGAGAAACATAGAACCGGGTTAGAACCACACACAGACGGGTACTGGGGAAAGAGATAGAACTGGGTTAGAACCACACACAGACACACATAGGGAGAGAGAGAGAGCAGATGTTTTTAACTTGAAATAATACAGCAGCAAGTGTGTAATTGTGAGCGAGTGTCATGCCTACTCTCTTCAAATTGGAAAGAGAAATAGAACCAGTCAGAACACAAACAAGCCTGTACAGTAGCTACCGTACACAGACACAGAACACTAGAAAACCCTGTTTGCTAACCTAAGACCTACACAAGATGGAAAAATCATTATTATATTGATATTATGTTGATTAATAATTTACTGATATACCCAATTTGAACGGTCAGTTCAGTGTTCACTTAGCAACACCAAGGGTATCTTTGAGCTCTGACTGTGAGGAGAATGTAGAGTTCAGAGCCCGAAACGGACACAAATAGTTGGCTGCCTTGAATAATTTATGCATATCTTAGATCTTTAGAAGCCCAGTCAGTCAGTCTCCCAGCTGGATACTTGTTGAAACGGTTAACTTTTAAAACATTTCTACCTCTGGTACAGATCCAACATCTGCAATGTGCAAGTTGCAACATTATAAACTTTGCCAAAATGAGTTCCCTGATAGTTTTCGCTATTAAGCTACTGCTGTGGTGACCGTTTCCACAGCCCTCTTCTACTGTATGGCGCTGTCTCCTGATTGGCTAAGCTGCTGTGTCGGTGCTTCCTGATTGATGGTCCAGCTAAACGGTGGGGAGGATAAATCAGCTGTCTGGAGAGGAGAGGAGAAACAAATAGATAGATACAGGCTGGAGAGGAGAGGAGAAACAGACAGATAGAGACAGGCTGGAGAGGAGAAACAGACAGATAGAGACAGGCTGGAGAGGAGAGGAGAAACAGATAGAGACAGGCTGGAGAGGAGAGGAGAAACAGATAGATAGAGTCAGGCTGGAGAGGAGAGGAGAAACAGACAGATAGAGACAGGCTGGAGAGGAGAGGAGAAACAGATAGATAGAGACAGGCTGGAGAGGAGAGGAGAAACAGACAGATAGAGACAGGCTGGAGAGGAGAAACAGATAGACAGGCTGGAGAGGAGAGGAGAAACAGACAGATAGAGACAGGCTGGAGAGGAGAGGAGAAACAGATAGATAGAGACAGGCTGGAGAGGAGAGGAGAAACAGATAGATAGAGACAGGCTGGAGAGGAGAAACAGACAGATAGAGACAGGCTGGAGAGGAGAGGAGAAACAGATAGATAGAGACAGGCTGGAAAGGAGAGGAGAAAAAGACAGATAGAGACAGGCTGGAGAGGAGAAACAGATAGACAGAGACAGGCTGGAGAGGAGAAACAGACAGAGACAGGCTGGAGAGGAGAAACAGATAGAGACAGGCTGGAGAGGAGAAACAAATAGAGACAGGCTGGAGAGGAGAGGAGAACAGATAGATAGAGACAGGCTGGAGAGGAGAGGAGAACAGATAGATAGAGACAGGCTGGAGAGGAGAAACAGACAGATAGAGACAGGCTGGAGAGGAGAAACAGACAGATAGAGACAGGCTGGAGAGGAGAGGAGAAACAGATAGAGACAGGCTGGAGAGGAGAGGAGAAACAGACAGATAGAGACAGGCTGGAGAGGAGAGGAGAAACAGACAGATAGAGACAGGCTGGAGAGGAGAAACAGACAGATAGAGACAGGCAGGCTGGAGAGGAGAGGAGAAACAGATAGATAGAGACAGGCTGGAGAGGAGAGGAGAAACAGACAGATAGAGACAGGCTGGAGAGGAGAGGAGAAACAGACAGATAGAGACAGGCTGGAGAGGAGAAACAGACAGATAGAGACAGGCTGGAGAGGAGAAACAGATAGATAGAGACAGGCTGGAGAGGAGAAACAGACAGATAGAGACAGGCTGGAGAGGAGAGGAGAAACAGACAGATAGAGACAGGCTGGAGAGGAGAGGAGAAACAGATAGATAGAGACAGGCTGGAGAGGAGAAACAGATAGATAGAGACAGGCTGGAGAGGAGAGGAGAAACAGATAGAGACAGGCTGGAGAGGAGAGGAGAAACAGACAGATAGAGACAGGCTGGAGAGGAGAGGAGAAACAGACAGATAGAGACAGGCTGGAGAGGAGAGGAGAAACAGATAGATAGAGACAGGCTGGAGAGGAGAGGAGAAAAAGACAGATAGAGACAGGCTGGAGAGGAGAAACAGATAGATAGAGACAGGCTGGAGAGGAGAGGAGAAACAGATAGATAGAGACAGGCTGGAGAGGAGAGGAGAAACAGATAGATAGAGACAGGCTGGAGAGGAGAGGAGAAACAGACAGATAGAGACAGGCTGGAGAGGAGAGGAGAAACAGACAGATAGAGACAGGCTGGAGAGGAGAAACAGACAGATAGAGACAGGCAGGCTGGAGAGGAGAGGAGAAACAGATAGATAGAGACAGGCTGGAGAGGAGAGGAGAAACAGACAGAGACAGGCTGGAGAGGAGAGGAGAAACAGACAGATAGAGACAGGCTGGAGAGGAGAAACAGACAGATAGAGACAGGCTGGAGAGGAGAAACAGATAGATAGAGACAGGCTGGAGAGGAGAAACAGATAGATAGAGACAGGCTGGAGAGGAGAGGAGAAACAGATAGAGACAGGCTGGAGAGGAGAGGAGAAACAGACAGATAGAGACAGGCTGGAGAGGAGAGGAGAAACAGACAGATAGAGACAGGCTGGAGAGGAGAGGAGAAACAGATAGATAGAGACAGGCTGGAGAGGAGAAACAGACAGATAGAGACAGGCTGGAGAGGAGAAACAAATAGAGACAGGCTGGAGAGGAGAAACAAATAGAGACAGGCTGGAGAGGAGAGGAGAACAGATAGATAGAGACAGGCTGGAGAGGAGAGGAGAACAGATAGACAGGCTGGAGAGGAGAGGAGAAACAGATAGACAGGCTGGAGAGGAGAGGAGAAACAGATAGACAGGCTGGAGAGGAGAAGAGAAACAGCCACCGACAGCAGCTAGGAAACTGGCACTGATGAAAGGACTAACACCTTTGATGTTGTGATGTTAGGACAGGACAGGAATGGACTAGTGCTCCTTAATGTGTTTTCTTTATGTAATGTGTGTGTGTGTGTGTGTGTGTGTTAGAATGTTCACACGCAAACACCCTCCACCCTCCCACCCTCCACAAACACCACCAGATAATGAATGTCACCCATTTCTGGACAGCGCTATCTCACGCTGACGAATGAGCCGTGAGATCAGCCATTCCCTGTTATTGATTGGTGGAGAGGCCCCCCATCCCGTCGGAGCAGAATAACTCACCAAACTTGGCAACCCATTCACCAAACCTGGCGGCCCACGGTAGCTCATCACTTCTCAGAGCCACCACTGACGGCCAAATGAGCTTTTAAACAGATAGACATGCAAATCATCTGACTGGCTGTGTCTCTGTCTGTCTGTACCTCCAAACACATCCACACTCTGCAAACCCTGAGAGTATGGATGAGACAACTTCTGCTACCGTCACTCCTTTAGCTAGCTTGTTGTTATTCAGATAGTCTCATCTGAAACAGCAACTACAGGTGGCCTAGCTAGCCTAGTACTGTGGGGGTTGGTGTCTGAGGTGTGGTAGTGGTCAAAATGGCTGCCATCATCACAGGATAGAACCATCATCACTGGGTAGAAGAAGAAGGGAGTGAGATAGAGGAGAAGCAGATCAATGGCTGGTCAATCATCAGGATCCACGATCAATATGTTCTGATTCCACAGAGGCTCTTCTGGCACAATACGTGACAATGTGTCCTCAGCCCTCCTATACACTCCAACGTGAAATTAAATACGCTTAATTAGGTTTGGGCTGGTTGGATTTAGAGTGCTGCCAATGTGTTGCTATTTTTAGAGTGTGTTCCATGTCCTGGTAGCATGGAACATCTGTGCGTGTGTTTGTGCTCGTGTGTCTGACAGTATGGAAAGTTATGTCAGATAACAGACCCCAGCTGCTGTATGCAGTACCGGTACGGTTCCAACAGGTTTCTATCATGAATGAATCATTGACTATTTCACACATAGGTAGGGAGTCACAAAGATACAGTCAGGTCCATAATTATTGGCACCATTAATAAAGATGACAGTGACTGTCGCACAATTGGCCCAGCTTCGTCCAGGGTAGGGGAGGGAATGGCCGGCAGGGATGTAGAGCAGTTGATAGACCATGGCGTTTGCAACGCCAGGGTTGCGGGTTCGATTCCCATGGGGGGCCAGTATAAAAAAAATATGTATTCACTAACTGTAAGTCGCTCTGGATAAGAGCGTCTGCTAAATGACTAAAATGTAAATGTAAATGACCAAAAAAAGACTGTATAAAATAAATAAAACAAATATATGCAACAAAAATAAAGAAAGGACAACTATATTATTTTATACTAATACAATTGCTCAGAGAAAGAGATTTTGTCCAATAAGTAATACAAAAAAATCTAAAAAAGATATGGGTCAAAATTATTGGCATCCCTGTTTTCAATACACCAGCACCCTCCCCCTTGCGAGGATAACGACACTGAGCCTTTTTCTAAAATGTTTTATGAGATTGGAGAACACATTGGGAGGGATCTTAGATTTGTCTTGATTTATTTAATACTTAGATTTATTTTATTACAATGCCAAGAGTCTGCAAAGCTGTAATCAAGGCAAAGGGTGCCTATTTGAACATCTAAATATATTTTGATTTGTTTAACACTTTTTTGGTTACTACATGATTCCATATGTATTATTTCATAGTTTTGATGTCTTCACTATTATTCTACAATGTAGAAAATAGTCCCCCCCCCAAAAAAATTACCTGACTGTGTTCTAAAACTTTTGACCGATAGCGTATATATACTGAAAAAATATATAAACGCAACATGGAACAATTTCAACAATTTTACTGAGTTACAGTTCATATAAGGAAATCAGTCGAATGAAATAAATTCCCTCAAAACTTGAGACATCTGTGGCATTGTGTTGTGTGACAAATCTGCACATTTTAGAGTGGCCTTTTATTGTCCCAAGCACAAGGTGCACCTTCGTAATGATCATGCTGTTTAATAATCTTCTTGATATGCCACACCTTGGTTATCTTGGCAAAGGAGAAATGCTCACTAACAGGGATGTAAACAAATTTGCGCACAAACTTTGAGAGAGATAATCTTTTTGTGCGTATGGAACATTTCTGGGATCTTTTATTACATTTCACATTTTAGTCATTTAGCAGACGCTCTTATCCAGAGCGACTTACAGTTAGTGAGTGCATACATTTTTCATACTGGCCCCCCGTGGGAATCAAACCCACAACCCTGGCGTTGCAAGTGCCATGCTCTACCAACTGAGCTACACAGGAGGCTTTAATGTCAGCTCATTAAACATGGGACCAACACTTTACATGTTGCGTTTATATTTTTGTTCAGTATATAAATACACACTGAGTATACAAAACATTATGAAGACCTGCTCTTTCCATGACGTAGACTGACCAGGTGAATCTAGGTGAAAGCTATGATCCCTTATTGATGTCACCTTCAATCCACTTCAATCAGTATAATGAGTCGGACGAGAGGGATTTGCTCCAGACACCCGACAGGGCCCTCATCCCCGTCATTCGCAGTAGAAATAAAAGGAGATATCGTGGATGGAGATCGGGGTGCTTGGTAAGGAGTGGCTAATCTGCCTTTGCCATCGATACTATTGGCCAATTTACAATCGCTTGATAATAAAGTGGACGAACTACAGGCACGAATGTCCTACCAACGGGACATTAAAAACTGTAATATCTTATGTTTCACCGAGTCGTGGCTGAACGATCACATGAATAACATACAGCTTGCGGGTTATACACTGTATCGACAGGATAGAACAGCAGCCTCTGGTAAGACAAGGGGTGGCGGTCCATGTATATTTGTAAACAACAGCTGGTGCACGATATCTAAGGAAGTCTTGAGGTTTTGCTCGCCTGAGGTAGAGTATCTCATGATTAGCTGTAGACCACACTATCTAACAAGAGAGTTTTCATCTATATTCTTCGTAGCTGTCTATTTACCTCCACAAACCGATGCTGGCACTAAGACCGCACTCAATGAACTGTATACGGCCATAAGCAAACAGGAAAACGCTCATCCAGAGGCGGCGCTCCTAGTGGCCGGGTACTTTAATGCCGGGAAAATTAAATCTGTTTTACCTCATTTCTACCAGCATGTTAAATGTGCAACCAGAGGGGGGAAAAAAAGTAGACCACCTTTACTCAACACACAGAGACGCGTACAATGCGCTCCCTCGCCCTCCATTTGGAAAATCTGACCATAATTCTATTCTCCTGATTCCTGCTTACAAGCAAAAACTAAAGCAGGAAGCACCAGTGACTCGGTCAATAAAAAAGTGGTCAGATGAAGCAGATGCTAAGCTACAGGACTTTTTTGCTAGAACAGACTGCAATATGTTCCGGGATTCTTCAGATAGCATTGAGGAGTACACCACATCAGTCACTGGCTTCATCAATAAGTGCATTGATGACGTCGTCCCCACAGTGACTGTACCTTTAAACAGGTCAACATTCACAAGGCTGCAGGGCCAGACGGATTACCAGGAAGTGTACTCCGAGCATGCGCTGAACAACTGGTAACTGTCTTCACTGACATTTTCAACCTCTCCCTGTCTGAGTCTGTAATACCAACATGTTTCAAGCAGACCACCATAGTCCCTGTGCCCAAGAACACTAAGGTAACCTGCCTAAATGACTACCGACCCGTAGAACTCACATCTATAGCCATGAAGTGCTTTGAAAGGCTGGTCATGGCTCACAACACCATTAACCCAGAAAACCTAGACCCACTACAATTTGCATATCGCCCCAACATATCCACAGATGCAATCTCTATTGCGCTCCACACTGCCCTTTCACACCTGGACAAAAGGAACACCTATGTGAGAATGCTATTAATTGACTACAGCTCAGCGGTCAACACCATAGTGCCCTCAAAGCATCACTAAGCTAAGGACCCTGGGACTAAACACCTCCCTCTGCAACTGGATCCTGGACTTCCTGACGGTCCACCCCCAGATGGTAAGGGTAGATAACAACACATACGCCACGCTGATCCTCAACACGGGGGACCCTCAGGGGTGCGTGCTCAGTTCCCTCATGTACTCCCTGTTCACTCATGACTGCATGGCCAGGCACGACTCCAACACCATCATTAAGTTTGCCGATGACAGAACAGTGGTAGGCCTGATCACCGACAACGACGAGACAGCCTATAGGGTGGAGGTCAGAGACCTGGCCGTGTGGTGCCAGGATAACAACCTCTCCCTCAACGTGATCAAGACAAAGGAGATGATTGTGGACTACAGGAAAAAGAAGAAGACCGAGCATGCACCCATTCTCACCGACGGGGCTGTAGTGGAGCAGGTTGAGAGTTTCAAGTTCCTTGGTTTCCACATCACCAACAAACTAACATGGTCCAAAACAGTTGTGAAGAGGGCACACCAAAACCTATTCCCCCTAAGGAGACTGAAAATATTTGGCATGGGTCCTCAGATCCTCAAAAGGTTCTACAATTGAACCATCGAGAGCATCCTGACTGGTTGCATCACTGCCTGGTATGGCAACTGCTCAGCCTCTGACCGCAAGGCATTACAGAGGGTAGTGCGTACGGCCCAGTACATCACTGGGGCCAAGCTTCCTGCCATCCAGGACCTCTATACCAGGCGGTGTCAGAGGAAGGCCCTAAAAATTGTTAAAGACTCCAGCCACCATAGTCATAGACTGTTCTCTCTGCTACCGCATGGCAAGCGGTACTGGAGCACCAAGTCTAGGTCCAAGAGGCTTCTAAACAGCTTCTACCCTCAAGCCATAATACTCCTGAAAATCTAATGAAATGGCTACCCAGACTATTTGAATATGGGGAAAATGCACCAAATTATTTTTTAATCTTCAATATAGGAATGCTACCAAAAACAATTTAATGGTTACAATTGACGGTAACAATTGACGGCGAAACCCATGATTCACCAAATGATATTTTGAAGGAGGAAACAAGGTACTTTAAGCATATGTTTTCGTTTCAGTCGCCTCCATCTCCTCTAACTGAAGTTAATTGTAGAGATTTTTTTTCTTTTGATAATGTAAAATTAACAGCCAAACAGAAAGACTCATGTGAAGGTGAAATTACAAAGGAGGGAACTTCGGGATGCAATTAAAGACTTTAAGTCTGGGAAAACTCCAGGGTTGGATGGCATACCAGTTGAAGTATACCAAACCTTTTTTGATATACTAAGAGGACCACTATTAGCATGTTTTAACCACTCCTATGTAAATGGAAGATTATCTGACACTCAAGAAGAAGGTCTGATCTCATTATTACTGAAACAGGATACAAGTGGAAAATATAAAGATCCAGTCCATTTAAAAAATTGGAGGCCCCTTACACTTCAGTGTTGTGATGCAAAAATTCTAGCAAAATGTATAGCGCATAGAATTAAAAAGGTATTGTCGGATATTATTCATTCTAATCAGACAGGTTTTTTTTACAAGGAAGATACATTGGAGATAATATAAGGCAAGTATTGGAAACAATAGAACATTATGGAAAATCTGAGAAACCAGGCCTGCTATTCATAGCAGACTTCGAAAAGGCATTTGATAAAGTACGACTGGGGTGTATATGTAAATGCCTGGAGCATTTCCATTTTGGAGAATCTCTTATAAAATGGGTCAAAATCATGTATAGTAACCCTAGGTGTAAAGTAGTAAATAATGGCTATTTCTCAGAAAGTTTTAAACTGTCAAGAGGAGTGAAACAAGGTTGTCCACTATCGGCATATCTATTTATTGCGGCCATCGAGATGTTAGCTATTAAAATCAGATCCAACAATAATATCAGGGGATTAGAAATCCAGGGCTTAAAAACAAAGGTGTCAATGTACACTGATGATTCATGTTTTCTTTTAAATCCACAACTAGAATCCCTCCACAGCCTCATAGAGGATCTTGATACATTTTCTAACTCTCTGGATTACAACCAAATTATGACAAATGTACTATATTACGTATTGGATCAATAAAATATACAATTTTTACATTGCCATGTAGTTTACCAATAAAATGGTCTGATGGTGATGTGGATATACTCGGAATACATATCCGAAAGGAAATAAATGATCTCACTTCAATAAATTATAATAGAAAGTTAGCAAAAATAGATAAGATCTTGCTACCATGGAAAGGTGGGTGCCTGTCAATTTGTGGAAAAATCACCTTGATTAACTCTTTAGTATTATCTCAGTTTACCTATTTGCTTATGGTCTTGCCTACGCCTAGCGAACAGTTTTTTAAATTATATGAGAATTTTTTTTTCCATTTTATTTGGAAGGATAAGCCAGACAATGTTAAACGGGCCTATTTATATAATGAATATGAATTCGGAGGACAGAAATTATTAAATATTAAAGCATTAGACCTATCACTAAAAGCTTCAGTCATACAAAAGTTATACTTAAATCCGAACTGTTTCTCTAGCAAATTAGTAAAATTGTCTCACCCAATGTTCAAGAATGTCATTTTTCCCTTTATTCAGATTACAACCACTCACTTTCAGTTATTTGAAAAGGAAATCATCTCCCAGATATCACTATTTCTAAAACAAGCCATAGAAAGTTGGCCAAATAAAATTTCAATTTAATCCTCCAGAAACGACAGAACAAATAATGCAACAAATATTGTGGTTAAACTCAAATATACTAATTTGACAAAATGTTTAAAAGAGGTATAATCTTTGTAAATGATATCATCGGTAGGACTGGTGGAGTTATGTCGCACATGCAGCTAACAAAAACATATGGAAATGTCTGCTCTACCCAAAATTACAACCAAATAATTGCAGCCTTACCGCAAAAATGGAAGAGGAAAGTGGAAGGAGGAGAAAGTAAGGAACTTGTCTGTCGGCCTTGCATTAAAGAACATAATTGGTTAAGGAAAACTGTGATAAATAAAAAGGTATATCAGTTTCACTTAAGGACCAAAGGATTGACAGCCGTCCCATATACAGTGAGGGAAAAAAGTATTTGATCCCCTGCTGATTTTGTACGTTTGCCCACTGACAAAGAAATGATCAGTCTATAATTTTAATGGTAGGTTTATTTGAACAGTGAGAGACAGAATAACAACAACAAAATCCAGAAAAACGCATGTCAAAAATGTTATAAATTGATTTGCATTTTAATGAGGGAAATAAGTATTTGACACCCTCTCAATCAGAAAGATTTCTGGCTCCCAGGTGTCTTTTATACAGGTAACGAGCTGAGATTAGGAGCACACTCTTAAAGAGAGTGCTCCTAATCTCAGTTTGTTACCTGTATAAAAGACACCTGTCCACAGAAGCAATCAATCAATCAGATTCCAAACTCTCCACCATGGCCAAGACCAAAGAGCTCTCCAAGGATGTCAGGGACAAGATTGTAGACCTACACAAGGCTGGAATGGGCTACAAGACCATCGCCAAGCAGCTTGGTGAGAAGGTGACAACAGTTGGTGTGATTATTCGCAAATGGAAGAAACACAAAAGAACTGTCAATCTCCCTCGGCCTGGGGCTCCATGCAAGATCTCACCTCGTGGAGTTGCAATGATCATGAGAACGGTGAGGAATCAGCCCAGAACTACAAGGGAGGATCTTGTCAATGATCTCAAGGCAGCTGGGACCATAGTCACAAAGAACACAATTGGTAACACACTACGCCGTGAAGGACTGAAATCCTGCAGCGCCCGCAAGGTCCCCCTGCTCAAGAAAGCACAAATACATGCCCGTCTGAAGTTTGCCAATGAACATCTGAATGATTCAGAGGAAAACTGGGTGAAAGTGTTGTGGTCAGATGAGACCAAAATGGAGCTCTTTGGCATCAACTCAACTCGCCGTGTTTGGAGGATGAGGAATGCTGCCTATGACCCCAAGAACACCATCCCCACCGTCAAACATGGAGGTGGAAACATTATGCTTTGGGGGTGTTTTTCTGCTAAGGGGACAGGACAACTTCACTGCATCAAAGGGACGATGGACGGGCCATGTACTGTCAAATCTTGGGTGAGAACCTCCTTCCCTCAGCCAGGGCATTGAAAATGGGTCGTGGATGGGTATTTCTGCATGACAATGACCCAAAACACACGGCCAAGGCAACAAAGGAGTGGCTCAAGAAGAAGCACATTAAGGTCCTGGAATGGCCTAGCCAGTCTCCAGACCTTAATCACATAGAAAATCTGTGGAGGGAGCTGAAGGTTCGAGTTGCCAAACGTCAGCCTCGAAACCTTAATGACTTGGAGAAGATCTGCAAAGAGGAGTGGGACAAAATCCCTCCTGAGATGTGTGCAAACCTGGTGGCCAACTACAAGAAACGTCTGACCTCTGTCATTGCCAACCAGGGTTTTGCCACCAAGTACTAAGTCATGTTTTGCAGAGGGGTCAAATACTTATTTCCCTCATTAAAATGCAAATCAATCTATAACATTTTTGACATGCGTTTTTCTGGATTTTTTTGTTGTTATTCTGTCTCTCACTGTTCAAATAAACCTACCATTAAAATAATAGACTGCCCACTGACAAAGAAATGATCAAACGTACAAAATCAGCAGGGGATCAAATACTTTTTTCCCTCACTGTAGATTGCAAAATAGTTGGCAGAGATTTTTGACGTGCCGATCCCATGGCATAGTGTTTATGAACTGATACGCAAAACGACACCGGATTAAAAACTTAGAATCTTTCTATTTAAATTGTTATATAAAATTCTTGCTACCATTAGAATGTTATTTATATGTGGGATACAATCTTCCCAGCTCTGCAGATTTTGCTGCGAAGAGACAGAATCATTAGATCATTTGTTTTGGTACTGTCCATTTGTAGCTTGTTTTTGGACACAGGTCCAGGAATGGCTAAATGATTGCAATATTTACCTGGAGCTAACCCTGCAGATAGCACTACTGGGTGATCTGAAAAGTCATAGTCAATCGATCAATAACATAATAATACTATTAGCAAAAACTTTCATTTTCAATTCACAATCTGTAGAAACAATGAGAATAGAAAGGTTCAGAACTTTTGTAAGACATCACAGTACAGTTGAAATATATATGGCAAATAGAAATCCTATATGGATGGTGTTAAAAGATAGATGGGAGGTGTTGAATGGAGTTGAAGTATGGGACTAATAACAACAAACTATAACAAGATAACTAATAATGTAGGCACGCTGTGTCAATAATAAGTGTATGGGTTATAGGTTGGGAGCTTTTGTGAAGGAGCACAGTTAGAAAGATATGGCATATAGAAGCAAACCGGATGGACATCATGAAAATGATCGGAGAGGTTGAGAGTAGAAGAAGTTCACGAGAAAGAACAAACAAAATGTAATTACTGTAAAATTGACTGTGTCCATAAAATGTAGATAGTGGGAATGGGCTGGAAGTAGAGGCCTAGGCGTTGTTGTTCACTAGTTTACTCCAAGTGGGGAAAGGGTGGCGTATGTATATATATTATATATATATATATATATAAAACAAAAACAAAAAAATACATGGGGGATTGGAAGTGATGCAGACAATTACATTGATGGAAGTTACAAACTATCTGCAATATTAAGCTGATCTACCCCCAAGAAGAAAAAAAAAAGAAGAAAAAAAGAAAAAAAAGAATGGTCTACCACCCAAAGGACATCCAGCCAATGGCAAACCAGCGGTCAAAAATGGGTCATTGATGAAAGACGACAAAGGAGGCTGACCCGAATTGTGCAGAGCAACAGACGAGCTATAGTTAGTCAACTGACAGTCCAGTACAACATTGGTGCCGAAAGTAATGCACAACTCGTCGTACCTTGACACGAATTGGGTATGGCAGCTGACGAGCATTCCACTTCTTTAGAGCAAAAAACAAGAAACTGGAACGAGCTATTCGGAGTATAGATCCATTACCAGCCAACTTGACACAATTGGGGTCAACATGGGCCAGCATTCCAGTGGAACGCTTTTGACACCTTTTAGAGTCCATACCCCGACGAATTGAAGCTGTTCTGAGGGCAAAAAAGGATGTAACTCAATATTAGGAAGGTGTTCTTAATGTTTTGTGTACTCAGTATATATGTACATATATACAGGGACCTATACTATCTGGAATGCTATATTGTATACAGTTACAGGTGTTTACTGTGAGGACTTATGACAGGTCTACGATAGGACAGGTCACAGCTCATTATAAACAGATGGCTCCTCTGAAGAGCATGCTGCAGGTTTCAATGGAATCTCAAGAAATGCACTCTGCAAACAAAGGAGGAGTGAGGGAATGAGAGAGAGAGAGAGAGAGAGAGAGAGAGAGAAAGAGTGAGAGAGCGAGAGAGAGGTAGAGAGAGAGAGCGAGAGAGAGTGAGAGAGAGAGAGAGAGTGAGAGAGAGAGAGTGAGGTAGAGAGAGAGAGTGAGGTAGAGAGAGAGAGAGAGAGAGAGAGAGAGAGAGAGAGAGAAGCGAGAGAGAGAGCGAGTGAGAGAGAGAGAAAGAGAGAGAGAGAGAGAGAGCAAGTCCAACCAGCATCCTTTTCTCTGTTTCTGTCTCTCTCTATTTAAGGGCTTTTTCTGTGGAAGACCTGCAAGCTTTATGTGCTGTAATGGAATGAAGTGAGCTGCACTGGCCCACTTAATCACTACATCAACCCACAGAAAGGTTCTCCAGAGATGAGAGCGATAGAGCGAGAGAGAGAGAGAGAGAGAGAGAGAGAGAGAGAGAGAGAGAGAGAGAGAGAGAGAGAGAGAGAGAGAGAGAGAGAGAAAGTGAGAGAGATGGAGGGTGAGAGAAAAAGAGAGAAACAGAGACAGTCTCTCTCCGTTTCCTTCTCACAGCAGTGGTTGTGGTACAGTATAAGAGCAGCAGTATAAAACAGGTTTCATTCACATTCCTTTTCAAAGGTCTCTTTAAGTCCACACATTCAAGCCACAGAGGACAGATGAAAATACAGACAGAAAGCGATCGCTGATTAGAGGAGTTCACTTTGCTTCTCAACTGCATTATTCCAGACAGTTTAGATACTGGGAAACTGCAGTAGGCAGTATGTAAAATAATTCACTATGTATAAAGATAAGGCAAATGTATGCAGCTCTAACTAAGTCCTGTCTAAAACGACGGACAGTAAGAACTCAAGATATTGTCTATTAATTTACACCCAGATCCAATGTGTCATTTAGGGTCAGAGAGAGAAACCCCTCCTGACTCTTCTGGCAGCCAGTGTACAGACAAGTACAGTACATTCTCTCCTCTCCTCCTCTCCTCTCCTCTCCTCCTTCTCTCCTCTCCTCTCCCTCTTCTCTCCTCTCCTCTCCCTCTCCTCTCCCTCTTCTCTCCCTCTTCTCTCCTCTTCACTCCCTCTCCACTCCTCTCCTCTCCCTCTCCTCTCCTCTCCCTCTCCTCTCCCCTCTCCTCTCCCTCTACTCTCCCTCTTCTCTCTCCCTCTCCTCTACACTCTCTCTCCTCTCCCTCTCCTCTCCTCTCCCTCTCCTCTCCCTCTCCTCTACTCTCCCTCTCTCTCCCTCTCTCCCTCTCTCTCCTCTCCCTCTCCTCTCCTCTCCCTCTCCTCTCCCTCTCCTCTACTCTCCCTCTCCTCTCCCTCCTCTCCTCTCCCTCTCCACTCCCTCTTCTCTCCTCTCCTCTCCCTCTTCTCTCCTCTCCTCTCCCTTTTATCTCCTCTCCCTATTCTCTCCTCTACACTCCCTCACCTCTCCTCTCCCTCTTCTCTCCTCTCCCTCTTCTCTCCTCTCCCTCTTCTCTCCTCTATTCTCCCCTCTTCTCTCCTCTTCTCTCCTCTACTCTCCCTCTTCTCTCCTCCTCTCTCCCTCTTCTCTCCTCTAATCTCTCTCTCCTCTAATCTCGCTCTCCTCCCTCCTGGAATTATGGATCTCCTCTGAGAATCACCTCTCAATTAACGGCAATGTTTCTGTCATAAAAACCCGGAGAGAAACAGTACTGCTGGGATACCGTAAATAATAACAATATGCCACTTAGCAGACGCTTTTATCCAAAGCGACTTACAGTCATGCATGCATACATTTTTGTGTATGGGTGGTCCCGGGGATCGAACCCACTACCCTGGCGTTACAAGCGCCGTGCTCTACCAGCTGAGCTCAGAGGACCACCGTAAACAGATACACAGAGGGTATCTCTGTGGAAATGTCACTACCTTTCCTTTCTGAGACAACGCAGCAGCGCTTGAGAAAAATCCAGGGAGACTCACGTCGGGATTGGAGGAGCAAAATCTACAAATCCACTGTGTCTGATGGGGAGAAATGACAATTGGTGAGGGAAGGAGGGAGGGAGCGAGGGAGAGGCAGATCTATGGGGGAGTGACAAGATGATAGTGACTGCAGAGCTGAGCGGAGGAGAGAAGGGACAGATTTATCAACAGAGAGCAGAAAGAAAGAGAGAAAGATGGATTGGTTAAACTGCAGATATTATTACAGCTAATGATTCACCTTAAGTGGCGATTACTGTAGTACGATCTGTCTCCCTCCCTCGCTTCTGCAACCTGGCTTTTTCCACAGAGCCGGGGAGATGACAAGGAGGGGGGAGGGAGAGAAAGAGGAGACAGAGAAAGAGAGTAGAGCGAGAGAGGAGAGAGAGAGAAAGAGAGAAATGGAGTGAGTGAGAGAGAGAGAGAGAGCGCTACAGAGATAATATTCATCCGTTTCCACCTAGGCCTGTCAGTAGAAATGCCATCTTTCCAATTCCACATTGTTCCTGCGACAATAATGTCACTGAGCAGAGCAGAGCCCTAGTCTAGTCTGGTATGGTCTTGCTGGGTAGAGGAGCAGGAAGCAGGGAGTGGGGACTGAGGTGATCTGGTGTGACGTGCTTAACCAGTCAAGATGGAAAAACACAATAAACACTTTGCGTCATCACAGTTAAAGTTGAACGGTGGAACACAACACAGGGATTTTACTAATAAGACGGAGATAACAAGGACAGACAGTACTAGGAGTCAGTTAGATGAGTGTTGAGGGTAGGAATGAACGATACAGCAGGATAAGAGAAGCGTAAACATCCAGCTAAATGGTACAGAAGTAACAGCCTTGCAAACACTGCAACATTGGGTCAAAGTTGAGACAACGTAGTGCGGTGGTTGTGTGTTTACTGGGAGCTGTTGGGACAGTGATGTCGACCGTCTGTCGATGCACTTTACCCATAGGAAGAAGGTAGCCTTAATGTTTGCTCACTGCTCGCCGCTACCCAGAAGTGATAGTTAATAAAGTTTTAGTAAAACGAATGAGAGTGTTTACCTGGTGGCTGGTAGTGTGCTGACTCTGGTGAAGAACACAGAGGGTTCTATGTCAACATGCACTCCCAGGGTCAGGTCCCGATAGTAGCCCTCCACCTTGCCTGCTCCCCCCGAGTACTTAAAGGTCATCACAGCTTCCAACGTCTGGAGAGAGAGAGAGCGTGAGAGGGAGACAGACAGAGAATATTCTAAATTTATACAAGGCTATTCTAAGATGGAGCACACTGCATTAAACCGTAACTCAATGATTCAGGTCGAAGATTGAAGCTAAGGGCAGTTTACAAAAAGCTTTGGACAAATGTAATCTGTTCAGATGGTCCAGCAGTTTCTATGAACTCCTGCATGGAACAGTGAACCTGTGTGATTGGGGTCAAAGGTGACAACCAGCCAACCACTGACTCTACTCTCTTCTCAACCATGAGCAGAATGAGATCAATAAAAAATATATATCTGATGAAATAATGAACACACAGGAACATAATGTGTTCTGATGATGTGTAATCAAGAGAGTGGAGTGAAAAGGAACATGATGTGTTCTGATGATGTGTAATCAAGAGAGTGGAGTGAAAAGGAACATGATGTGTTCTGATGATGTGTAATCAAGAGAGTGGAGTGAAAAGGAACATGATGTGTTCTGATGATGTGTAATCAAGAGAGTGGAGTGAAAAGGAACATGATGTGTTCTGATGATGTGTAATCAAGAGAGTGGAGTGAAAAGGAACATGATGTGTTCTGATGATGTGTAATCAAGAGAGTGGAGAGAAAAGGAACATGATGTGTTCTGATGATGTGTAATCAAGAGAGTGGAGTGAAAAGGAACATGATGTGTTCTGATGATGTGTAATCAAGAGAGTGGAGTGAAAAGGAACATGATGTGTTCTGATGATGTTTAATCAAGAGAGTGGAGTGAAAAGGAACATGATGTGTTCTGATGATGTGTAATCAAGAGAGTGGAGTGAAAAGGAACATGATGTGTTCTGATGATGTGTAATCAAGAGAGTGGAGAGAAAAGGAACATGATGTGTTCTGATGACGTGTAATCAAGAGAGTGGAGTGAAAAGGAACATGATGTGTTCTGATGATGTGTAATCAAGAGAGTGGAGTGAAAAGGAACATGATGTGTTCTGATGATGTTTAATCAAGAGAGTGGAGTGAAAAGGAACATGATGTGTTCTGATGATGTGTAATCAAGAGAGTGGAGTGAAAAGGAACATGATGTGTTCTGATGATGTGTAATCAAGAGAGTGGAGAGAAAAGGAACATGATGTGTTCTGATGATGTGTAATCAAGAGAGTGGAGTGAAAAGGAACATGATGTGTTCTGATGATGTGTAATCAAGAGAGTGGAGTGAAAAGGAACATGATGTGTTCTGATGATGTTTAATCAAGAGAGTGGAGTGAAAAGGAACATGATGTGTTCTGATGATGTGTAATCAAGAGAGTGGAGTGAAAAGGAACATGATGTGTTCTGATGATGTGTAATCAAGAGAGTGGAGTGAAAAGGAACATGATGTGTTCTGATGATGTGTAATCAAGAGAGTGGAGTGAAAAGGAACATGATGTGTTCTGATGATGTGTAATCAAGAGAGTGGAGTGAAAAGGAACATGATGTGTTCTGATGATGTGTAATCAAGAGAGTGGAGTGAAAAGGAACATGATGTGTTCTGATGATGTGTAATCAAGAGAGTGGAGTGAAAAGGAACATGATGTGTTCTGATGATGTGTAATCAAGAGAGTGGAGTGAAAAGGAACATGATGTGTTCTGATGATGTGTAATCAAGAGAGTGGAGTGAAAAGGAACATGATGTGTTCTGATGATGTGTAATCAAGAGAGTGGAGAGAAAAGGAACATGATGTGTTCTGATGATGTGTAATCAAGAGAGTGGAGTGAAAAGGAACATGATGTGTTCTGATGATGTGTAATCAAGAGAGTGGAGTGAAAAGGAACATGATGTGTTCTGATGATGTGTAATCAAGAGAGTGGTGAAAAGGAGGATAAGCAGCAAGTAGAGGGTCTTGATGGGTCTTCTCTCGATATTCATACACTGTATGTGGGAAAAGGTTTGTGTATGTGTGTGCGTGTGTGTAAACACATGCCTTTGTTTGCATTGAAAGCTGACTGGCCCTCAACCCATGTGTGTAATCCATTGAGCTAGGCTAAGCGTGTGTGTGTGTGTGTGTACGCAGTGCCTGTAAACACAGAGCAGGTACGAAGAGGTTTTCATCATGTTTTTCGGTCCATCTGCCCATCCATCAATCTTTAACCCCATCCAGAGTGATCATCTCTCAGCATGGAGCCTGTGACTTTCAGCTCTACTTCCCCTGGCTGTCTCTACTGGGGCCTGACTACACATCACATTCATGGTTCAATGGATGGTTACAGAACAGCCCAACCTACATGCTAAACCCCAGAGAGACTGTCTGTCATGCTTCCCCCTCCTCCTCCTCCCTCGTCCTCCTCCCTCCTGCACCCCCCTACTCATCCTCCTCCTCCTCCCTGCTCCACCCCCGTACTCCCTCCCTCCTCCTCTCTTCCTGTGTTAAATGGTGCACCACATGCACAGGGCCCTGTGGTTGTTATGTAAAAGAGCCACCGTTTCGTGTCCGAGGCACACATGGTCCCTTCTCTCCTGGTCACGCATGTCTGTGTGTGTATGTCCTTCAGCCAGAGGGACAGATGCCACTCTTTTGCTTGACAAGATCTTATCTGGTGGCCCTTCTCTCCTCTCCCCTTCTCTCTCCTCTCCCCTCCCCTCCCCTCCCCTCCCCCTCCCCTCTCCTCTCCTCTCCTCTCCTCTCCTCTCCTCTCCTCTCCTCTCCTCTCCTCTCCTCTCCTCTCCTCTCCCCCCTCCCCTCCCCTCCCCTCCTCTCCTCTCCTCTCCCCTTCTCTCCTGTCGCAGGCTGCACATAACCAGATTTCTCCTTAACTAAGTGAATTAGTCAACACTCACAAAATCCATTAAATCACTTTTGATGAATAGGTTCTTTCATTGAGATGCAGATGTATACTATGCAAAAGGTGACGCAGGCGCATGCACATATATAGCCGATGCAAAACAGACACTGTCGCTGAGACGCACCTTCGTTCCTTGGGCTGTTTAACATGCAGGGCTCATTGCGGAGAGGTCTGGTGTGAGTGTGGCATACACAGAGGTTGTCGTATCACTACGTAAATGAGTTTGTATTACAAGAGGGAGTTTGCAGGAGAACCATGGGTGGAGATGGAAACTCAGTACAGTCTTGGTCAGACACACAGATGGACAGACACACAGACCTAGTCATGGCAGAGAAAGACAGACACACAGACCTAGTCATGGCAGAGACAGACAGACACACAGACCTAGTCATGGCAAAGACAGCCAGCCAGACAGACAGACAGACAGACACACAAATCTAGTCATGGCAGAGACAGACAGACAGACACACAAATCTAGTCATGGCAGAGACAGACAGACAGACACACAAACCTAGTCGTGGCAGAAACAGACAGACAGACAGACCTAGTCATGGCAGAGACAGACAGACAGACAGACAAATCTAGTCATGGCAGAGACAGACAGATAGACACACAAACCTAGTCGTGGCAGAGACAGACAGACAGACAGACAGACATACAGACCTAGTCATGGCAGAGACAGAGACATTATCTAAAAGGGCCACGACTGTCACCATCAAAAGACCCCAATCTTAAAGGGGGAAATGAATGTAAAACGTCCTGTATGCAGGGGCGGGACTGATGGCATCTGGCTGGGCGACCAGATGGTCCAGTTTGTAGCAGTGTAAGGGCCAAGGAGCCAGGCACCACATCTGAGGAGACATTGAGGAGGGAGGGAGGGAGGGAGGGAGAGGTGGGGGGGGTTGCCTATGACAGTGGAAGGGAGGGGGCGGAGGTAGATGACAGGAGGTATGGAGAGATAAGAGGAGACCGACCCCCCCCCATGCATTAGTAAACTCTCCTGTAATAGTAAACCTGCAGACAGGTAGGTCTCTCAGCCACTTCATACAAGTCTGCCTTCCCTTCCTGCATAATGTCCACATCAGTCGGCACCCTAACTGACCCTTCAATGAGTGGCTGCATGCAGACTGACCGCAACAGTAAAGCGCTTGGGGACAGAAATGTCCGGACCATCTGTGAACGGGATAGTTTGGTCCTGGTCCAGATAGTTATTCTGGTTGGTTGAGGGGATCGAGGTCGAGGAGAGCAGTTCGGGTTAAGTTGCTATGCAAGCTGTCTATGCTCCCATGTTTCTCCTTGACAGAATTATTGCCTACCCCTTGTCACTGTTTTGAGCTAAATTTGGTCCCCTTACACCAGGGCTGTTGTTGAGTAGTTTGAGATATTGTAGTCCTTTATGGACTATACACCCAATGCCTGGCTTACACCATACAGAGATTGTTCAAGGCTTCCTTGCACTTCTTCGACAATTCAAAAGTCACTACAGTGCTTCTCGTGGATGTGGAGGAAAACTTTCCTCTCTTGCCAGGTCTCCTGGTGAATCACCCTATACTCCTCATGAGTCCAACAGAGGTGTGAGAATGTCAAGCTGTCGCGGGGCCACAAATAGTTGGTATGGCTGTAGAGAAGGGGTCTATCTGATGGACATGATCCAGCATACGGTCTTTCTGTCTTACTTAGAGTTGGAAAATTACGGTAACTTTCCCAATACTCCCAGGTTTTCCAGAAATCCTGGTTAAAAGATTACCGGAATAATTAAGGAATAAGCAGAGAATCCGGAATTCAACAGGAATTTTGCAACCCTAGTCTTATTGTGTCAACTCTACAGAAATGAGGAGAAACTAAAAGCAGATCTTAGGCTAGCAGCACTACTCTGCCTCATTATATCTGGTGCTATTCTCTTCCCATTATACCAGGAGAGTAGACCGACAACTCTCTCTCCAAAATCTGATCTGTATTCCATTATCATGGCCCTGAGTCTCTGCATCACTGCTGTCCTATAGCTAACCCAACGTAGCAGGCGTAGAAAGACAGAAGTTAGGTTGAAAATACAGTATCCCTGAAAAGCGGATGGTAGCGTTTTCTGCCGACTCCGCATAGGCTATCCTATAGCAGGTACAGGAAGGAACCCTGCCTGGGGCAGTCCATTAATTGGCTGCTAGGCTGACTGACAGCCAGCCATAGGTGTGGGAGGGACTCTCACTTAGCGCTGAGGATTCTAAGGACTGACTGCTGCTTCAGAATGTTGCTCGACTCAACTCATCTCATGTCTACTCAGCCAATGTGGACCTGAGGCTGTTAAGGACTATTAGGCAGACAGGTTTCTTCTGTGCTCCTGGTTCTGCTCTGTTCAGCTGTACAGTATGATGTGGCCCTGTGTCTATCTGTCTGCTCTGCCTGTGACTAACCACCTGCGCCACTGATGGGGAACACCACCTTTGAAAACAAAAAAAAGTATAAAAAAGGAAAGAGAGAGAGATTGGAAAAGAGATCGAGAGAAAGAAAGAGGCAGAGTGTAAAAGGTATTCAGGAAGTAATATTGCAGAAGTCCGTCCTTCTAGGGCAAGAAGACATCAAATAAAAAACAGCTATGGGAAAGTGATACAAAAATAATTACAGTTTTAACAGTAGCAATCTTCTTTGCAATTTGCTCATTTCAAATTGACCCTCGCTCTCTCCTCTCTCTAGAGATAATGTCATTCTACACTAATGCCTTTTAACCTCTGGTGAGATTGTGTAAATCATGCGGTACAATTACACTGACCCAGTGAAGACTACGACCACAATGTTCAGCCCCACTTGGGCTGTCTCAAGCATCTGCTGCTTTCTGCTGGCACGTCTCTACCCCTTTTGTGTTTCTATGTTCCTCTCTGTCGCAGCAGAGAAGTGAGGTAGAGAGAGATAGAGAGATAGAGAGAGAGAGAGAGACAGAAAGAGAGAGAACCTTTCCAAAGAGAGTCTTTGTGAGCCCAAACCCAGCTACAGCCCCATGGTTTCTCCCAGTAACAGATGCCTATGAGCAGCCTAAACGATGCCACCTCAGCTGGCAGCCAGGGTAGCGTGAGGAACACGGTGTGGTTCTGATAGGCCGTGTCACAAAGCACAGGGGAACATGATGATGTCCAGTACAGCTGTTTAATTACTTCCGACAACATAGAAGCAGCGTGACATCAGAGATCTGGAGGGGACGTTGCCAAGTACTGTTGCAAGTTACAACAACACTGCATCAGACCTGTGACAACTCTGGGAGTGTCCCTAAGCATGTGTGTTTGGGCAGTCCCCTGTAGCTCAGTTGGTAGAGCATGGCGCTTGCAACGCTAGGGTTGTGGGTTCGTTTCCCACGGGGGGCCAGTATGAAAATGTATGCAATCACTAACTGTAAGTCACTCTGGATAAGAGCGTCTGCTAAATGACTAAAATGTAAATGTAAAATGTAACAAGGAGGCCCCCAGTTGTCTATTATACTGCAGATATTAAGATAACCTCTTCACAGCTTTCTTCTCCTTGTTGTTAGTAGACTAACATTTAGAGTACATAACCTAGCTACATAGAAAGCTCAGACAAGGTGCTTGTTTCTTTTCTCTATATGGGTTCTTTACCTGGCATTCTGCCTTAGCACAACAACTGACTTGGTTTCCATCCGATAACCACATAAACGTGATATCAAGAGCAGATATCTCTTGTTCTAATGGCAGTCACAAATCGGTCTCCCGGTCTCTCTAATGGAGTGGATCTTGATCCAGTTGACAGACAGGAGGCACACTGGAGTCGTCGTCACTGGGTAGTGATGTGATCTCTCTCTCTTTCTGCCTACTGCAGTTTCCCAGTATCTAAACTGTCTGGAATAATGCAGCTGAGAAGCAAGTGAACTCCTCTAATCAGCGATCGCTTTCTGTCTGTATTTTCATCTGTCCTCTGTGGCTTGAATGTGTGGACTTAAAGAGACCTTTGAAAAGGAATGTGAATGAAACCTGTTTTATACTGCTGCTCTTATACTGTACCACAACCACACACCTCTATTGTTATGCTGAGTGCACTGTGAACGTGTGGCTTTGTCTGCCTGCTATCTCTCAGGGACTTTGTCGTAGAGATGCATGAACGTTGAAAGCCTTGTGCTTTATGAGCACTAACTACGTCAATTATCATTCAGATAACTAGTTGGATTAGAGACTACAGACATTAAATCAATTTCAAGAGAACACATTTTATCAGTCGGGCTGTATCATATTATCCATTTAAATCAGTTTCATTGCAGCACTAGTCATTGAGAAAAACTATTTTCTCTCAGTAACTCCCTATTACTAACAGGAGAGTAGCCTAGCCTATGGTAGATGGAGACATATTCCATAGTTTTACAGAGAATCTGAGCTTTAGATACGCAAACTGACTGTGGCTGTGACTGGGAGAATGCATTGTGTTTTTGTCGGAATCCAGCCAGTCAGTTCAGGCTAGCCAGAGGTCCCTGAGCCTCAATGTTTTCATAGTACCATTCTATTCCTCTCACGATCGCCTCATTACAGACGGGATCTATTTTTAGCCCAGTGTGATTGAAATAGAGTCCTCAGGGAACCTGGGGGCATAGAAGACTGAAGAAAAGAGAGAGAGAAAGAGAGAGGGAGCAAGGACTGAACAAAGAGAGAGACATAGGGAGAGAGATGAACACAGAGAGAGAGAGAGAGAGAGAGAGAGAGAGAGAGAGAGAGAGAGAGAGAGAGAGAGAGAGAGAGAGAGAGAGAGAGAGAGAGAGAGAGAGAGAGAGAGAGAGACTCTGGGGTCGGATGAGTCAAGGAGCAAGGAATGGAGAGAATGAGGGAAGGTGGAAGAAAGGGAGTGAGTGCACCGCCAGCATGCCAGAAGATAAGCCTCCCTCTCCATCCTCCTCCTTCAGGAGGTCCTTGTTGAGACCATTAGCACAATACTGTAGGCCTGGGGGCCAGGGGCCCTGTTACCACAACACACAGGAACCCAGGCTGGAAGACACAGGAGGGTTCTTTAATGACAAGAGAATTCATATGACATTAAGTTTTGTTACCGGACTGCGTCATACCTTGAGCATATATTGTTTCCTTCCTCTTATTTCTCAGGAATTTCATACACAGGGTCTAACCCTGCAAAGTGTGTGCGTGCATGAGTTTGTAATGCGGCAACTGGCGATGTATTTATCATTCAGAATCCCAAGAGGGTATGTTTTTCTCCTGGTCCTCCTACTATAATTTCCAAACAATAGAATGTTAGTAATCCTTCCACAGCTGCTGCAGCGTCAGTGAGAGAAGAGGAAGGGAAATTGAAACACACAGAGAGAGAGAGAGAGAGAGAGAGAGAGAGAGAGAGAGAGAGAGAGAGAGAGAGAGAGAGACAGAGAGAGAGAGACAGAGAGAGAGAGACAGAGAGAGAGAGACAGAGAGAGAGAGACAGAGAGACAGAGAGACAGAGAGACAGACAGACAGACAGACAGACAGACAGACAGACAGACAGACAGAGAGAGAGAGCGAGAGAGAGACAGAGACAGACAGAGAGAGACAGAGAGAGACAGAGACAGAGACAGAGAGAGAGAGAGAGAGAGAGAGAGAGAGAAGGGCACACTGTTGCTAGGGAGGGGACCACTGCAGAAGTGGGAGAAAGCAGGGATTCAAAATATACCGTTTTAGCAGGAGGGGGCAATGCAGCCTGATTGGGATGCAATACAAATGAACACTGAATAGCCTTTTATATGGCTATGGGAAAGAAACACTTTCTATTTGCACTTTCTTTTAGCATGCATTATGAACTAAAGGTCAAATTATTATTTGAGCAGATTAAGGCTGGCCACAGACATCATGGACGGGAGGAAATTGGTTCTGAACGGCCCTGCCAGACATCCAGCCAGCCAGTACACTCAATCTCTCCACTTAGTCCCCCCTCTCCCTCTACACCCTCCTCACTCTCCTTCCTCCTCTAACAACAAAAAATAAAAAGCAAAAATCTTGTGTTGTGGAAAGAGCTACCTGCAAGTGGCTCCATGAGCAGTATGTGGTGGGATGATAATGATATATGGTGCTGCAGGGGTACAGCAGCAGCTCGGCTTGGCCATGCCTTACCCCCCCTCCCTCACCCCTCCCTCACCCCTCCTTAGACCTGTTACCTGACTCAGCGAGAGCATCTTCCCATTAACTGTCACTCTTAATTTCCTCTCTCTCTCCATCCCTCTATTTCCCCTCTCTCTCCATCCCTCCCTCCCTCGCCTGTTTGCCTGTCCTCCCCTCAACTCAACTCTCCTCCCATTCCCCACCTCCCCACCTCTCCCCACCTGCACACACAAGAACATGCGCACACGCACACACACACATCCACCTGGCAGACGGGACAATATGAAATCAGGTTAGGGCCAGCTCAGCTGAACCAGCCAGCCAGAGGTAACAGAGGTGATACAGTAAATCTAATCACCCCGGTGTTGTGTACGGTTGGGACCTGCTGCTCTCAGATCAGTGGTTAGTTAGCTCCTGACTAACACATCACACACACTGCTTCCTCAACCCCTTCAACACACAGCCACTCAGATACACAGCACATTAAAGAGATAGGGTTCCTAAACTATCCAGATCCCGTTGCATTCGCACGGTTTCAAAGTGTGTGTGTTGCTCTCTGAGTTCATACAGTGGGGAAAAAAAGTATTTAGTCAGCCACCAATTGTGCAAGTTCTCCCACTTAAAAAGATGAGAGAGGCCTGTAATTTTCATCATAGGTACACGTCAACTATGACAGACAAAATGAGGAAAAAAAAATCCAGAAAATCACATTGTAGGATTTTTAATGAATTTATTTGCAAATTATGGTGGAAAATAAGTATTTGGTCAATAACAAAAGTTTCTCAATACTTTGTTATATACCCTTTGTTGGCAATGACACAGGTCAAACGTTTTCTGTAAGTCTTCACAAGGTTTCCACACACTGTTGCTGGTATTTTGGCCCATTCCTCCATGCAGATCTCCTCTAGAGCAGTGATGTTTTGGGGCTGTCGCTGGGCAACAAGGACTTTCAACTCCCTCCAAAGATTTTCTATGGGGTTGAGATCTGGAGACTCCAGGACCTTGAAATGCTTCTTACGAAGCCACTCCCTCGTTGCCCGGGCGATGTGTTTGGGATCATTGTCATGCTGAAAGACCCAGCCACGTTTCATCTTCAATGCCCTTGCTGATGGAAGGAGGTTTTCACTCAAAATCTCACGATACATGGCCCCATTCATTCTTTCCTTTACACGGATCAGTCGTCCTGGTCCCTTTGCAGAAAAACAGCCCCAAAGTATGATGTTTTCACTCCCATGCTTCACAGTAGGTATGGTGTTCTTTGGATGCAACTCAGCATTCTTTGTCCTCCAAACACGACGAGGTTGAGTTTTTACCAAAAAGTTCTATTTTGGTTTCATCTGACCATATGACATTCTCCCAATCCTCTTCTGGATGCACTCTAGCAAACTTCAGACGGGCCTGGACATGTACTGGCTTAAGCAGGGGGACACGTCTAGCACTGCAGGATTTGAGTCCCTGGCGTGCGTAGTGTGTTACTGATGGTAGGCTTTGTTACTTTGGTCCCAGCTCTCTGCAGGTCATTCACTAGGTCCCCCGTGTGGTTCTGGGATTTTTGCTCACCGTTCTTGTGATCATTTTGACCCCATGGGGTGAGATCTTGCGTGGAGCCCCAGATCGAGGGAGATTATCAGTGGTCTTGTATGTCTTCCATTTCCTAATAATTGCTCCCACAGTTGATTTCTTCAAACCAAGCTGCTTACCTATTGCAGATTCAGTCTTCCCAGCCTGGTACAGGTCTACAATTTTGTTTCTGGTGTCCTTTGACAGCTCTTTGGTCTTGGCCATAGTGGAGTTTGGAGTGTGACTGTTTGAGGTTGTGGACAGGTGTCTTTTATACTGATAACAAGTTCAAACAGGTGCCATTAATACAGGTAACGAGTGGAGGACAGAGGAGCCTCTTAAATAATAAGTTACAGGTCTGTGAGAGCCAGAAATCTTGCTTGTTTGTATGTGACCAAATACTTATTTTCCACCATAATTTGCAAATAAATTCATAAAAAATCCTACAATGTGATTTTCTGGATTTTCTTTTCTCAATTTGTCTGTCATAGTTGACGTGTACCTATGATGAAAATTACAGGCCTCTCTCATCTTTTTAAGTGGGAGAACTTGCACAATTGGTGGCTGACTAAATACTTTTTTTCCCCACTGTATGTGAATAGATAGTATAAATTATAACTTTCAACAATTCTATAAATTCACCATCATCACCGGGTCTGCCTGAGCTGTTCCAATCTATCTCAAAACATCCCATTTAAATCAATGCAGAAGACTACACTATAAATAAAAATAGAGTGTTTCCATGGCAATGCGGATCTCATCAATGCAGAATCTCTCCTGAGGAGTGTTTTGGGCAGATTTGATCCCTGTGACACTGTGTGATGCCTGGTTCTAGTTTGCTTTTGTTCTCCAATGCAATAGTCCATGAATCTCACGTTTAACTTAAAGACGTCCAGGGTAATACGCACACCTCCATGCTGCAGTGGAGGATTTACAGGCATTGTGTCTCCAAACAGAGGATAATAACGTCCTGATTGCATATGAAATGCCAGTCTACCTCACTATATAGGCCTAGTGCACTAGTTTGTACCAGAGCCATGAGGGACCCCTTGAGGGACCCACATAGGGCTTTTCCTTTTCCTGCCTGTTTAATGGCTGTGAGACAAACAAGTGCGCACATGCACACACAGTGCTGTGTGGCAGGGAAGGTCAGTGTACTAATAGAAGGGGGCCTGCAGTGTGACTGTAGTGGCAGAGCAGAGTGATCCAGTAGCGCTGACGGGGCAGCGAGGGACAGACAGGTCGTCAGAGGGATGATGTATCACCATTATCTTCCACCTCTGTCTCCTGGGTAAGCTTTTCCAGGAGCGCACGCACACGCACAGCTCACTGAATCATCAGGACACTGCCAGAGGGGTGAGACTGAGGCCTCGGACACTCCACTCTATAACGGCTGATCACAGTGAGGCCAGACTGGTGGCAAGGGGTGTGTGTGTGTTTGTGTGCACGTCTCTTGCCCTTATACACACATGCATTCACGAACACGCACACACACACACACACACACACACACACACACACACACACACACCCCTTGCCACCAGTCTGGCCTCACTGTGAAAAAAGTACTCTCCTTCCAACACTCCTCATCCCCCTCTCTCTCTGGCTGGCTGGCTGGCTTGCAGCTTGGCTCTCTCAGGGAATAAAGTGCCCACATTAACAATTTGCTCTAATATTTACACCCCCGCAACAACCACATCTTACAAGTTTAATTTCTATGACTTATCTATGAGTCCATTCTTACGGGGCCGGGTATTATTCACAAGACAAAACAGCATTAGAAATAGAAAATTAGACACACTTACAAATTCACATTTTGCTCAACCTTCACAACAATGTAGTGCTTTTCCAATCACAGCAATAACACTGGGCTGTTTGAGAGAGAGAGAACAGCTTCTAAGAGAGATTCATAATTACATTCACGGCTCATCAAACTCATACCTGTGGAAACAGAAAATAACAGCATATTCCCCTGCTCAGTCTCTACAGGGAGTTAGAGTGAAAGAACAGAAAAGTGCTAGATGATGCACTGTGCTGTGGACCCAGAGAGACAGGTATAACAAGCTGTGTACATGGGAGGGAATGAGGCATGCTCTTTCTAGTCTCTAGTCTGTATAAGTCACACACACCTTAGACTGAGACCAGAGGGTCTTCTCATCATACTGAGCCCTGTAGGACACCACACGATCATCACATATTACCTCTGGTACCTCTCTACCTCTTTCTCCCCCTGTACAAAAAAATGTCATAACAGAAAACACAAATGTATTTTTTATTGTACAGGTTTGTGTTTTTAGTTTGTTTAGTATTTTTTTTTTTTTGCCTCTTGAACAGGACCCAGCTAGCGTTTCCTCTGAGTAGGCTTGGGCGGTGTTATACCTTCATACTGACCTTGTGTCATCCCGGGATATTCGGTAATACTGGCACTGAACACAAGGGGCGCTATATTCAATCCGAAGGTCAGCAATGTTAACAAGTACATGTCAAATCCCGTAGCGAATGCTAGCTAAATGCTAAACACGTGCAAACATTCTATACAGTCTCTTATATAAATTATTTGCAGGACAGACATCCCAGCTATTAAAGTTATACAAGTAACAAAACAATGCTACTCAATTTGCTGCACGCACAAAACAAATATTAGACAGCAAGACTGTTGATCCAGGAGGGGATTCTCTGCTGTTACCAAGAGGAGCTTGATTGCAAGAAGCTAACCACTTAGCTAGATAACTAGCTACTACGTTAGCAAACCAAATGATCAACTGCAGAGCATTTAGCACATTTTAGACAGTTCACTGAATAGTTATAAGATATCTAGCTGGCAAACATTTAGTTGTGAATTCCATACTGTAACTAGATCACCTGGTGTGTGCTGCACAACAGTGAGTGACTCACAAGGCTCCGGTCTCTCGTCGTTGTGTGCTTGTAAACACATACCATGTGACTGGGGACTACCGGTAAGCTTCATAATGAAATATTATGTGAAAGGTGAAATGAACAACAAAATCTTCTTTATCTCCTAGTGTATTACACAAGTTGACTGCAGGTATTTATAGAGGTAGACTCAGCGATATGACATAGTTGCAGAAAGAAAACAGCATAGTAGGTCAATTTCCGCAACAACTAAACGCATTGAAGTGCGAGGCTCAACATCTCTGCTGTTTTGGTGCCCTGGCTACCACGCTGTGAACAGCGTGAAGCGAACCCGTGCACATGCGTAGATACCGTGTGTGACCTTGTGAGAGCGAAGTCTTTTTTTTTTACGTCAAATAAATATTTTCAACGGTATACCGCCCAAGCCTACCTCTGAGGTGTCTATCCCACCAGCGTGGGTGGCGTAAAGCTGGCAACAGTTAGATGAAAGGGAATCAAACACAGCGTTAAGGTGAACAGATTAGAGGAATAAAGTTGTTGGCACAGTGCCGCACACCCCAAGAGGAGAGCTTCTGATGATGCCACCTGATTGCTCAATTATCGTCAACGTAATTATCCTTCTCTCTCTCTCTCTCTCTCTCTCTCTCCCTCTCTCTCTCTCTCTCTCTCTCTCTCTCTCTCTCTCTCTCTCTCTCTCTCTCTCTCTCTCTCTCTCTCTCTCCCTCTCTCTCTCCCTCCCTCCCTCCCTCCCTCCCTCCCTCCCTCCATCCATCCATCCATCCATCCATCCATCTCCCAATCATCTCTCTCCATTGCTTCATCGCTCTTAACAGCTGACTCATAAATTCATAGCCAGCAAACTTTCACCAAGCTTACCAATGCCAAACACTGCCAAGTGGAGAAGCTGTCAAAATGATACAATCTACAGGAGTAGCGGGGTTGGACAAAAGAAACAGCAACAATGAAAAGTACACCCAATTCCAATGATCTCCACTGATCTGACCCTGGTTACATTTCACAACATCTCTGTCAGACAGAGAAGATCAGGGGACTTGCCCATTATCTGCTAGTCAGCTATGAAAGCACTTCATTGTGAGAAATGGCCTTTCAAGAGGAACTATATAATGATTAAGTTCGGCATAGCCTCAGACTGTTTGCAAAGGTTATCAACGGTATCACATGAATAGCGATAGGGAAGAATAGAAAGAGATATAATTGGATAATTGGAAATAACACCAGTGGCTGCTGTAACCCGGTATAAAGGAGATTTAGAACATTGTGTGAAGTCCGGTATCCACATGCTCATTAAAATGTATGCTTTATTCGCCATGAAAGGTTACACCTCCCCTTTCCACCCCTCAGTCGGAGGGAGGGTGTGTGTGTGTGTGTGTGTGTGTGTGTGTGTGCGCACGTGCATGCATGTTTGTATTTTCCTCAGACAAACTCACAGGAGGATGGTGAGATGTACTCTATGTCTGTAAATGTATCCTCAAAGGACCACAGATTGAGCACATTTGTATCTTATGAGTACCTCATCCATTTCTCTCAGGATGTTAGACTGAGAGATATAAACACAAACATCATCATCAACATGTTTACAGTTGGAATTGTATATAAAGTCTCCAGACTGCAAGAAGAATCAAATGTATCATGAGGAAGGAACATAAAAAAATAAATATTACATAAAAAACTACAGGGCTGGGGTCAATTCTAAATTGAAATCAGTCCATTCAGGAAGAAAACAGAAATTCCAATTCAATAACTGAAAAAAGTCATTTTCATTGACTCAATAAACTGAAGAGGAGAAGCTATTTATTTCAAACGTTGTTCAATGTTAGAATTTTTATTCAAATCACCTCCTGAATTGAGTGACTTCAATTCTAATTGAAAACAACTACAACTAAACACAAAAACGATATTGATGGTGAATTTTTGAAAAGCAACTTAGCTAGCAGCACTGAAATGATGACGCAGGTTGTAGGCCTATGGGGTGTGTATGTATGGAGTGTGTCTATGGGCATGAATGGTTCTGGTAGCAAGATTATTTAGACTGCAGGAGGTCGTCTTCCACTTTGCTCAAACCCCTTTTGATGTAGGGAAAGCAACTTTGGCTGCATTTACACAGGCAGCCCAATTCTGATTTTTTTTTGCCCAATTATTGGCAAAAGAGCTGATCTGATTGGTCAAAAGACCAATTAGTGGAAAAATATCAGAATTAAGTTTCCTGTGTAAATGTAGCCTTTGTGTTGTGGAGAGATGAGCAGATTGAGGTCGGATGGGGGGAGAAGGGACGTGGGAGGGGTCGGATGGGGTGAGAGGGGGGGTGGGGGTGTTGGATGGGGGGAGAGGGGAGCAAAGAAACTTTGTATGAGATGTATTAGAATTGATCCACAGGAGAGCAGCAACAGAACACCACACCTCCCTAAGCCCACTGTCAATGACCACACTTCAAGAGGCTGCTCACTGATGACTCAGCACTGCACTGGGTCTCTGTGTATGTGTGTGTGTTCGTGCGTGCGTGCGTGCATGTGCGCGCACAAGCCTTTGCAAGTCACACTGTAGATTTCAACTAAAAACACAGACCGGTACAGTAGCTAGCTCTACTTGTTCAAACACCATATGAAAATAACGAATGTCAGTTCTTCAAGAAAACATTGATTTCCATTTACCTTCTCTGTAGCTTGTTAAAGCCTTTATGTGATTCTGTAGTTCAGTTCCTGATGCAGACGGGTTATTGTAAATTAAACATGAGATTCAGCCTGGAGGAGGAAAATATCCCTTATCGCCCATCTCACATTGGCATCCATATTGCATATGGAACATAGAACTACTGTGCTGTTTGATCTGAATGTATCTCTATTACTTTGGAGAAAAGTATCATATCTAATGCAGAGATAACTGTGCTATACGAGTATTTCTTAACAGTCTAAGCCATGATCGGAATTCAATGACGGTCGCGATCTGAATACCGGAATAGCAAAAAAGTGCACTAACCAGTTCCTGTTCCCCTTTGTTTGATTGTGTATATTTTGTGTTTTTTTCCATGGATGCCGCAGTACGCGCTCTCAGAGAGTTACCGTAGCTAAGCCTAATGGTAAACAGCAAAACGCTGAGAACAAATGTTTTTTTCACTGGGAGAGTTTGACATTTGTGCAAGCAGGCAGGCAGCATCTCCCCTGGATTCCATTAGCCCCACAGAGCCCATAGCCTCCGTACCCTGCTCTGTTCTTTAACTATACTTATGTGGTAGCTAGCCTCTACAGCCTAGTTTGAGGATGAGAACACTGATCTCTCTCTCTCTCTCGCTCACTCAGCACGGGCCAGGGAAGGCCACTCTCTTTCATTAAGAAAATGCTTAGATAGGACTTTGAGAGAGATGGGAGGGGACGGTGGACATGGAGAGAGGAGGTGGTGAATGGATTAATCAATTCATGGATAGGTAAAGTTTCTGCCAAGATAATCCTCATGGTTGATTATCACTTGCATTGTGTGGTGTAGGAAGCCAGGCTTCCCCAAAAAATTGACCAAGAAATTAAACTACAACATGTGTTTCATCATTTCCATTAAATTCGCAAGAGGCTTAATGTATCTCACCGGAGAAAGCATCCGAGCGAGCGAAACAGCGCCCCTCTGTCTCTGTCAGTGTAAGCCATCTATCTGATGCTGTCTGGTCAAAAAGAGTATGACGCTTGTAACGCCAAGGTAGTGGGTTCGATCCCCGGGACCACCCATACACAAAAAAAAATGTATGCACGCATGACTGTAAGTCGCTTTGGATAAAAGCGTCTGCTAAATGGCATATTATATATTATTATATTGACAGAAACAACTTTAATTGTTACATCTCATTGTGTTGTTGTCCTCTGGTGGCTAGCTAGCTAGCTAAAACTGGCCCTTTCCTAAATTAGCCATGGATGGAGATAGGGATTTGGACTTGTGGTCTTGCTTAATTCTCTGTACTGGCCAATGATTATAACGGCGATTCCGATCCAACCATAAATTCATACATTGTGCCCCTGGCCTGAGAGGATGCAAGTTCAATATGTAGCAAGATGTAGAAGGCTAATGTTGAAGAAGGCTAGCTAACGTTTCCCATGAAAGGAAGTTAGGGTAGCGAGCAAGCATTTTGGCCAGGTAGCCTAGGACAACAAAAAAATAAATGCTTCTACTGTATGACAGAGTCATAGACCAATTCGTCAACATGAAAGAGATGAGGATGGCATTGGCGTTTCTCTACAAGTAGGGTGAGTCAACATGTTTTTTCTACTTGCACGAACACACACACACACACACAAAGTGCTTTGAGAGACTAGTCAAGGATCATATCACCTCTACCTTACCTGTCACCCTAGACCCACTTCAATTTGCTTACCGCCCCAATAGATCCACAGACGATGCAATCGCCATCACACTGCCCTATCCCATCTGGACAAGAGCAATACCTATGTAAGAATGCTGTTCATTGACTATAGCTCAGCATTCAACACCATAGTACCCTCCAAGCTCATCATTAAGCTCGAGGCCCTGGGTCTGAACCCCGCCCTGTGCAACTGGGTCCTGGACTTCCTGACGGGCCGTCCACAGGTGGTGAAGATAGGAAACAACATCTCCACTTCGCTGATCCTCAACACTGGGGCCTCACAAGGGTGTGTGCTCAGCCTCCTCCTGTACTCCCGGTTCACCCATGACTGCGTGGCCAAGCACGCCTCCAACTCAATCATTAAGTTTGCAGACGACACAACAGTAGTAGGCTTGATTACCAACAATGACAAGCCGCCTACAGCGAGGAGGTGAGGGCTCTGGGAGTGTGGTGCCAGGAAAATAACCTCTCACTCAACGTCAACAAAACAAAGGAGATGATCGTGGACTTCAGGAAACAGCAGAGGGTGCACCCCCCTATCCACATCGACAGGACCGCAGTGGAGAAGGTGGAAAGCTTCAAGTTCCTTGGCGTACACATCACTGACAAACTGAAATGGTCCACCCACGCAGACAGTGTGGTGAAGAAGGCGCAACAGAGCCTCTTCAACCACAGGAGGCAGAAGAAATTTGGCTTGGCACCTAAAACCCTCACAAACTTTTAAAGATGCACAATTGAGAGAATCCTGTCGGGCTGTATCACCGCCTGGTATGGCAACTGCACCGCCCGCAACTGCAGGGCTCTCCAGAGGGTGGTGCGGTCTGCCGAACGCATTACCAGGGGCAAACTACCCGCCCTCCAAGACACCTACAGCACCCGATGTCACAGGAAGGCCAAAAAGATCATCAAGGACATCAACCACCCGAGCCACTGCCTGTTCACCCCGCCATCATCCAGAAGGTGAAGTCAGTACAGGTGCATCAAAGCTGGGACCGAGAGAATGAAAAACAGCTTCTATCTCAAGGCCATCAGACTGTTAAATAGTCATCACTAGCACATTAGAGGCTGCTGCTGCCTATTGAAATCACTGGCCACTTTAAGAAATGGAACACTAGTCACTTTAATAATGTTTACATATCTTGCACTACTCATCTCATATGTATATACTGTATTCTATAATATTCTACTGTATCTTAGTCCATGCCGGTCTGTCATTGCTTGTCCATATATGTATACAGTGGGGAGAACAAGTATTTGATACACTGCCGATTTTGCAGGTTTTCCTACTTACAAAGTATGTAGAGGTCTGTAATTTTTATCATAGGTACACTTCAACTGTGAGAGACGGAATCTAAAACAAAAATCCAGAAAATCACATTGTATGATTTTTAAGTAATTAATTTGCATTTTATTGCATGACATAAGTATTTGATCACCTACCAACCAGTAAGAATTCCAGCTCTCACAGACCTGTTAGTTTTTCTTTAAGAAGCCCTCCTGTTCTCCACTCATTACCTGTATTAACTACACCTGTTTGAACTCGTTACCTGTACAAAAAACACCTGTCCACACACTCAATCAAACAGACTCCAACCTCTCCACAATGGCCAAGACCAGAGAGCTGTGTAAGGACATCAGGGATAAAATTGTAGACCTGCACAAGGCTGGGATGGGCTACAGGACAATAGGCAAGCAGCTTGGTGAGAAGGCAACAACTGTTGGCGCTTTATTAGAAAATGGAAGAAGTTCAAAATGACGGTCAATCACCCTCGGTCTGGGGCTCCATGCAAGATCTCACCTCGTGGGGCATCAATGATCATGAGGAAGGTGAGGAATCAGCCCAGAACTACACGGCAGGACCTGGTCAATGACCTGAAGAGAGGTGGGACCACAGTCTCAAAGAAAACCATTAGTAACACACTACGCCGTCATGGATTAAAATCCTGCAGCGCACGCAAGGTCCCCCTGCTCAAGCCAGCGCATGTCCAGGCCCGTCTGAAGTTTGCCAATGACCATCTGGATGATCCAGAGGAGGTATGGGAGAAGGTCATGTGGTCTGATGAGACAAAAATAGAGTACAACCCCAAGAACACCATCCCAACCGTGAAGCATGGAGGTGGAAACATCATTCTTTGGGGATGCTTTTCTGCAAAGGGGACAGGACGACTGCACCGTATTGAGGGGAGGATGGATGGGGCCATGTATCGCAAGATCTTGGCCAACAACCTCCTTCCCTCAGTAAGAGCATTGAAGATGGGTCGTGGCTGGGTCATCCAGCATGACAACGACCCGAAACACACAGCCAGGGCAACTAAGGAGTGGCTCCGTAAGAAGCATCTCAAGGTCCTGGAGTGGCCTAGCCAGTCTCCAGACCTGAACCCAATTGTAAATCTTTGGAGGGAGCTGAAAGTCCATATTGCCCAGCGACAGCCCCGAAACCTGAAGGATCTGGAGAAGGTCTGTATGGGGGAGTGGCCCAAAATCCCTGCTGCAGTGTGTGCAAACCTGGTCAAGACCTACAGGAAACGTATGTTCTCTGTAATTGCAAACAAAGGTTTCTGTACCAAATATTAAGTTCTGCTTTTCTGATGTATCAAATACTTATGTCATGCAATAAAATGCAAATTAATTACTTAAAAATCATACAATGTGATTTTCTGGATTTTTGTTTTAGATTCCGTCTCTCACAGTTGAAGTGTACCTATGATAAATATTACAGACCTCTACATGCTTTGTAACTAGGAAAACCTGCAAAATCAGCAGTGTATCAAATACTTGTTCTCCCCACTGTATATTCTTAAATTCCATTCCTTACTAGATTTCTGTGTATTGGGTATATGTTGTGAAATTGTTAGATATTACTTGTTAGATATTAGTGCACTGTCCGAGCTAGAAGCACAAGCATTTCGCTACACCCGCAATAACATCTGCTAAACACATGTATGTGACAAATAACATTTGATTTAACACACAGAAATCAGAACCATGGACAGCCACATCATATTTAGCTTACGTTGACTGGACTAAATAGTTTTTGGTATCTTTTAGTTGTCACTGTATTAGAGTAAGCATAGGTGATTTGATGATGTTGAAGTTGAAATGGTGCTGGAATAGTGGAGGTAGCTCCTGTCTACTTTGCGACTTGCGGTAACTCTCTGTGGTTCTAAATCAATAGTTGTATAGTAGTCTGAAAATGTTGGAAACATTAACTTGCTTGACCATGCTGTAGGTCATGTAACTGTTTGTTGCATGCAATATGCTTTGTGGACTCCAGCGGACAGATGTTGCTCTCCGGTTTTGTGATGAAACAAAGGTGTGGTTGAATTTATTCTGCCACTGTGTCTTCTTATTGTCTCGGCCTTAGGCCTATATATCACGGTGTCAAGGCATATGAACTAACAGGTTATAGAGCAAACAACGCAATTATCACAAAACATAGGTTGTAATATGGCATTTATTTCTGGCTTGGCTTCCCCAGTGATTTTACCCACACACCGCTACTGATCTGCACGTTGGTGGTTTTCAATATGACTATAGCAACCACCTGTTAAATGACTATTGCACCACCTGTTAAATGACTATAGCACCTGTTAAATGACTTAACACCACCTGTTAAATGGCTATACCACCTGTTAAATGACTATAGCACCACCTGTTAAATGGCTATAGCACCACCTGTTAAATGGCTATACCACCACCTGTTAAATGACTATAGCACCTGTTAAATGACTATAGCACCACCTGTTAAATGACAATGTCTATAGCACCACCTGTTAAATGGCTATACCACCACCTGTTAAATGGCTATACCACCTGTTAAATGGCTATACCACCTGTTAAATGGCTATACCACCTATTAAATGGCTATACCACCTGTTAAATGGCTATACCACCTGTTAAATGGCTATACCACCTGTTAAATGTCTATACCACCTGTTAAATGTCTATACCACCTGTTAAATGACTATACGACCTGTTAAATTACTATACCACCTGTTAAATGACTATAGCACCTGTTAAATGTCTATAGCACCTGTTAAATGACTATAGCACCTGTTAAATGACTATTATATGAGTTCAGTGGTTATAGTGCCATATTTAACCTACATAGACTATTCCTAGCTTTATATCCCCATAAGTTTATATTTGCTCAAAACTCAATGACAACTAACTTGCGGACCAGTTGGCTGGAAAACAAGGTCTGTTACACCAGGCAGGTCTGAATTGTGCTCAGAATAGATCTGTATACAGTCAGTGTCATGTATCAACCAAGTGGTACTCTAAACCCAACCTGCTCCGTTAATTCTCCTAATCTGCTGCGTACATTCTCCTAACCTGCTACGAAAAAGTCCCTTCCGGTTGTAGCTGTATACCACCTAGTCCAAACCCCTGAACAGTCACTGAGCCCTACCTCCCTACCCCCAAAATAACCCCAGTCGCTTCACACAGCCACTTTAAGGTTGGAGTTTATTTTATGCATTTATTTTGAAAAGATCACTAATATACATTCAAAATACCAGAGGTCCAGAAATTGATCCTGTGGAACACCACATTTGATCTCAAGAGTCTAACGTCACAAGGTCAACTCATAACTTTGGGCAATTGAGACTTCTCTAAACCCAAATATAAGGATAAGAATGAAATGGTGCTTTCCCCACCTCCCAGTCTTCCTCCCTAGTACCTCAGATAGCCCTCAATCCATCCACCCACTCTCCTCTACTGGCTCTTAAAAACTACTGCAGACTGTTTACTCTGTCTCGACTGGTCCACTAGGGACGAGTTTCATGTTTATATTCAGCATGGATCCTCTCATCATTTAGTGTTTATATTCAACCTGGATCCTCTCATCTTTCAGTGTTTATATTCAACCTGGATCCTCTCAACTTTCAGTGTTTATATTCAACCTGGATCCTCTCATCTTTCAGTGTTTATATTCAACCTGGATCCTCTCATCTTTCAGTGTTTATATTCAACCTGGATCCCCTCAGCCTCCATATTGCAGTTGGAGGAGTATTGAAAAATAACATGTTAAGACAGACATAGGGTTTAGCCTCACACACACCCCTAGACATGTGTGGTTTTGAAGATAGCGTGGGATGGCCTCAGAGCTGAGCGTCTGAGGAGTTCAGCCGGGCGTCTCTCTTTAATATCCCAGCAGCTAGCTCACACGCACACACACACGTGCACACACACACACACAAACACGCACACAGCTCTGCCTTGAAATGGCCCTGATGCCATGTGCCTGCTGAGTAGAGGGAGCTTTGTCTGGCTACCCAAATTCATTGCCCCGGACAAACGTCATGCCGTGAACATTTCTTCTCCACAATGAGTCTGGATTTGAGTCCCTCCCTGACGATTTCTAGAACAAAAAACACATTCCAACTACTCTGATTGGTCCCAGAAAGCAATGGGTTGGGCCAGAGTAGAGAGGCATTTTGAAAATACGTCATTGGCTTTGATACTCCGATTGGTTAGAGACGATCCAAACGCTGATTACTTTGTTTTGTACAACACCCTCATTTTGACGTCCCCACAAACGACTTCAACGATGGCAGTCTCAGACTGAAGTATCTAGCGAATGACAGAGCAGCGGAATAACTCAGTTTGAGTAATCAGGCAAGAGGGAGCTATGTTCAGGAGGGTAAATGAATGAGCATGTCATCCCCAATGAGTGAGTCCTCCCCAATCATAAAGACCTCCCCTCCTCCCTAGGCCTGACACTCAAACCAGCCTCTCTAACCTACATCCCCATATGATGGAGCTGAGTGTCCTATTCTCACACTGTTCTCTTCCTGTACTGCCTGTGAGTCACACAAACATGTGCAGGTAAGAGAGACAATAGAGAGATGCTACACAGCAATACTGACGCACAAACACCACCAAACAAACACAAATGTGTACTTCACACACGCACAACACAACACACCACACACAAACACTATGAACCACGGCAAGACCTCAGGGAAAAGACAGAGTGAAAATAGACAGGAAGAAAGGCAGAGTGCGGACAGTCAAACTTACACCTTCACTTCCTGTCGACGGATTACACAACAGCCTTAATTTATTACATTGTTGTTAGATTAATTTGGATTTTAAGAATAATGACTAAAGGATTTCACCCCAAATACAGTATAAATGTTAGAATTATCATGTAGTGTCAACCCACTAACAGAGGGGGCGGTACTAAACATTCAAGGGTGAAGGGGAAGGCGGAAACTGTTTAGAAAAGCCACCTAAAGGTGGGAGGAGTCAAATTCAGGAGGTATAAAATTGTATGTTTGTGTTTTTGGCGTCAGAGCTCTCCATGAATAAACATACAAAAAATCCTTCTTCGTGGTTATGGACCTTGAATCATTTATGATTAAAACCAGAGCCTTACAACCTCTTGTAATGATTCAAGCTTAGGTTGAATTAGAGATAGAAATTCACATGACAGATTGGTCCTTTGAGCCGGATCTTAAATACGTCTTTATCGTTCTAAGGACACCGAATCCGTGCACGGCCGGGTGATTGCATCCGTGGAGAATAGTCCTGGCCTTCGACGTTAAGGTTATAAACAGGCCGGAGATTACTCTTATGAACGATAAAGACGTTAACGAGTTTGAAAAAGCATTTAAATCCAAACTGCAAGGAAAAGGTCAGCAATTTTTATTCATGGGTTTTGGTGAAATGATTTGAACTTGTATGAGAATAGTAATTATTGTGGAGGGCAGAGAATAGTTACCAAAATCTCAAAGGAAGTAATAATTATTACGAAACGGGGAGGGTCCGCAATTGACCCTAGGTAAATAGCTATTACCAGAATAATCTAGTCCGAAATGACAAGGGGTGAAAGGCCATCACCAATGTAAACTAGTTTTTATTGAGACTGTACTGGGTACAGTGCTACGATAAACAGGGAAAGGGATGATTTTTGTAGTGTGCTATGGATACATAAAACAGGTCAAAAGTCGCGTATACGACTGGGGATTTGCTAGAACTCTGTGTGTTTCATGAAACTAGAGCAGTTACGACCTCTAGGTTACAAATAGGTTTAGCAAATGACTGTATAATGTTGTGTACGTTTGAGACTTGAGAATCCATCAGTATACGTGATAATTGTTTCAAGGAAGGAGCTAAAAAAAAATTGGGTCGCGTGAGAACAAATGGTTATCGACCCCTTTCATGAAACCGGAGTTTTAAATAAAAAACTCTGGGTTAGGGGTTAAATAATTTTAAATGGTTAATTACAAAAGCAGATCATACATTGGCTCAAGAGACACACTAAAATAATAGCTCCTAGAAGAATAATTCTGGGAATTATTACTAAAGGGGGGGATTTTTATTTTTCCACCATGGGAAATAAATCTTCTAAAGAGGTCCGAGAATTAACGGGGGATGAAAGATATATGTTAGGAAGAGATCAAAGAAATATGTTTTATGGATCCATTTGGGAGAAGAGGTATGAATTTATTGGGCATCTCGAAGTAAAAAGTTAGAAGTTATATGATTAGGCAGATGCATATAAAATGAATTTGAAAAAACAGCGAAAGGAGGGGCTAGAGAGAGCGAGTGTTTTTTTAAGCGCGAAAAGTGCTTTAACGGTAACAAAGGAATATTTAACCATCGTGACTGCAGGGGTAAAGAAAAGGAATAGGACAGTCAATTTTTTGGTTCAACGGGTAAAATGTTTGAAAAAATGATTTGTGTCAATTAAGAATTGGCTAAAAACACCACAAAGCGATTATTTGAGAGGTACCTATAAAATTCCAACGATGCATATGTATGAACTTTCGCACTCAAACGTAGACGTACGTCATGAGTGAGAAAGTAGAGTATATTTACATTAGCATTTTTGGTCATTTGGCAGACGCTCTGGTCCGGAGCGACTTGCAGAACCAATAGAGGGTTGCATTGAACTATTATGTTGTGTTGGGCATTTGAATGACATAAGGTGAAATATGTGTGTATGAGGGAATTCAACGGCGGGTATGAATGATAACCGGATACTACTTAGTATTTGGTTGGTTAAATGCTGAATAAGAGATTTGAGGCGTGGTTATGGGGTAACTAGGAAGACGCACTTATTCAATGGGGAATGGGTGTAGGGAGAGAGAGTTTTTATGTGTATTAAAAGTTGCATTAGATAGCTTTAGTAATATTCTAGATAGGTCTATGAAAATATGTTACAAGTATGAATGACATTATTTCCTAAGAAGGAAGATTGTAGGGAAGTTTCCCGCGCCTCCCCCATAATGTAGGAAGGAGCAGGAGAGGGGGAGGAGGTGAGAGACAGTACATAGTTCAAATGGTAGGAATGTCATTAAGTGTATGCTGATCAACGATATCAAGCATTTGTTTTATTGATTGGGGCCGAATCAGAGAGAACTGTTAAAGAGATTGAATAGCGAACTGAAATGGGTTGGCGGGAAAATACAAATAGTTGGAACATTTTAAAACGATAATTTATTTTCGTTACAGGGAAGCAAGTGGCATTGGCTGTTGTGCTGGGGGAATAGCGCCAGCCTGTGGTGGGTTCTGGATTTGTTATAAATAAATCTATATTTTAAACTAAAGTGATGGAATAGACTACAATTATAACATCAGAAAAAGGACACAATATAATTCGTAATAGTTATTATAATTATTATTGATAGTTATTGCAGTTATTGTCTCCTGAGTGGCGCAGTGGTCTAAGGCACTGCATCGCAGTGCTAACTGTGCCACTAGAGATCCTGGTTCGAATCCAGGCTCTGTCGCAGCCGGCCGCGACCGGGAGACTCATGGGCGGCGCACAATTGGCCAAGCGTCGTCCAGGGTAGGGGAGGGAATGGCCGGCAGGGATGTAGCTCAGTTGATAGAGCATGGTGTTTGCAACGCCAGGGTTGTGGGTTCGATTCCCACGGGGGGCCAGTATAAAAAAAAATATATATATATGTATTCACTAACTGTAGGTCGCTCTGGATAGGAGCGTCTGCTAGGTGACTAGAATGTAAATGTATTATCATTGATTCAGTAATGATAGAAGCGTAGAGAGGAAATAGGCAGGTTAAGGGTAGAGTTAGATAGAGAGAAAGAGGCAGGAAAAGCTAGAGAAAGTAAACACAGAGTTTAAACACAGGGAGTTGAGGAGATGTAGTAAGAGCTATAGAGGGTGTGGTGCACCCTAAGACAGGAACAGAGGGGTTCAAGAGGGATTTGGAGAGTCTAGCAGCAAGCTTTAAGCTAAACACAGGGGAAATTGAGAGGGCAGTCAGAACCCTAGTTGGGAAAGATTGGGCAGCTGTTCGGGGGCAGTGGGTTTCAGGGGATGCCAATGGAGCAGTCCTACCATGGGCAATATGTTGGGAAAATAACTGAGTTGTGTAATAATTTAAGGGAACATTACCATCGACATGCTGACTTCTCCAAAGTACATGAATGTAAACAGGAAGACAGTGAGACCATCAGCCAAGTGGCATACCTGAGCCTCCCCAGGGACAGGGAAATGATACTCCGTACCATCAGCAGCTAATAAATAGCATTCCTTAGTGGAATGAGACCAGAAATAAGCAGGAATATTAAGAGGACTTTAGTGGGATGGGGAACTACTTCGTAGGCCGAGGTCAAGAGATATGCAATCCATCATGAGCGGAATAGTAGACAGGATAGAGTAAGAAAAAGAACATACGGGAGCTGAGTATTTAATGGCCACTAGGGGAAATAGCTGGTAGAGGTAGAACTCCAGAATAGAAGGGGAGAGAGATTTTCTTAGGGGGTGGATCAAATAATTGATAATGGATCATTTGAAATGAGATCACATGTAGCAGATTTAGAGTAATCAATTAAATAATCATTGTATACTCGAGGAATTTTGAGTGATTTTATGGATTAGTTATAAGGAATTAGATTGATACAAACATTATTCATGGGTTAGGACTGGGGATATCTGTATCATGTTTTGTGTGTACTACCATCTTTAGATTACTGATGGTAATTGAAGGTTAACAAAATGTATAACCAGGAGAAAGAGATTAGGTTATATCATTGGAATGTTGCTAAGGGGAAGCAGTAGTGAAGTTAGGTCATAAAAGGGAGCTACAAAATTAAGTTGAGCCTGGCTATCTTTGATTGTTGTTTTTCAATTGGGTTTTTCAAATTTAAAAAAAACACACCCAGCATGATGTTTATAAAGGGTTGTTATGTTGAATTTAGGGGATTTTCAGCAGTTCATGGGTGGTGTTTACTATGCTGTAGGATGGAACGGTTGGTTGGGGGATATTTGAACCTAAATTAATGGAATAAGCTGCAGTAATCAGAGGAATGTACAATCTAAGGCGAGACAACTATTGCCTAGATCATTGATTTAGCAATAGGATCAGGTAGATAGGGACTAGAGAAAAAAAAAATTAGATAAAGAATGATGAGCTTTTTGGTAAGGATAGACTGTTGTAAAGCTTGGGTACTCCATTATGTACTGCATGCGGGTAAATTAAGTGATCTTATCTATGGGAAGGCAATGGCGGCCCATGGTAAAATCATTTGGAACTCTAGGGAGGCATACATATATCAGGGATGTTACCCAAATGGTAGAGAGTAAAGAGGGATATGACATTGGTCGCGATTTAAAGATGATGGGTTTTTTTTGGTGGGCTATTAGAGATAACTGGGTTAATCACGAACATAGAGGTTTTTATTCTTTGTTGCTAGGCAGAAGACTTAGGTGACCTAAATATGGACTTGTCATGTCCAACAATCAGTCTTCAGGTCAAGCCCGGGAGAGCCGGGGTAGAACAGAGGTTGAACTAAACATAAGTGTTTTTACAAGATAAGAGATTGATTGATTGGATTACTAATTGATTCTGAACTGAATGAAAGTCGAATTTAGCCGCCATAAAGACAAAGGAAGTGGGAGGAGCAATAAAGAAGCAAAAGACAATCTCAAAAATGAAAGACATGGCAATTGGTTGATAAATTACCTAAGGGAATGTTTAGGTAGGTGGTAAATATTGACACATAAGCAGAACTATGTGTCAAGAGGGGGGAAGAGGCTAATTGTAGGATTAAATAATATACGAAGGAGAGGACAAAATACTTTTAAAAAAAAAACATTTTTTTAGATAGTCTAAAAAGAGAATGCAGTCAGAAATTGTTAGATTAATCTGAACATGTGTGAAGATAGTTTATTAACCACACCCGTATGTCAGAGGTTTTGTGCCCCACAGGTGAACTAAAGGAGAAGGTGACCCACTATCTAACCAGGTGACTGGTGAGCATCCATTCACTAGAAGGAAAACTGGAAGCAGGCCTGTTGGGAAGGGCCCTATCAGGTTATGTTGGTCACCACCTTGGCCATTAGAATAGCAGAGAGAGGAACCTGGGTCCATGTTACCCACTGCAAGAAGGTAAGACCACATACAAGCACCAGAGTTGGCGAGCAGAACTGGGCCACAGGGTCCGGGGGTCACCTCTGTCAACGAAGATCTCCTACCCAGACCTATCATCACTGTAGTGTGTTCCTAGGGTGTGAGTATGGGGTGGTACTGAGCAGAAGGACTCAAGACAGGAGAGGGTTGGCGGTTTTTGGGAATATGGGTGACCCTGAGCTGCATCATAGTCTCGACAATAGTCGTGGTATGTCAAGATCCACCACCACCTCGCACCAATTACGCTATGGCCTTACCATTATTAAGAAATAAAAGGGAAGCGACCCGACATACTGACCGTCAAGGGCGAGTGATCTACAAAATAGGAGTCAGAGAAGGGTGGGGAGTAAGATTCAACTTACTGGGCTTGCGCGGACAAATACGGATGGGATACTTGTCTAAGATTACATTTGATGGAGTCAAAAGATATGGAAAGCACAGGTACTGTCATTAATCCACTAACAGCAATAGACCGAGTAGATCAGTCAAGGGATGACGGAGTCAATTCGACTAACCCGTCCACTATGAAAGATTTTCTCTTCCCAGAATGGAACAATGGGGAAGTGGAGGGGGTCCCTGATGAGAATCTCTGGTTAAAGTGGATGAAATACACCGCTAGGGCCTTGGGGGAGACCAATTGTTATGCATGCTCCATTGGGCGACCGACAATGTTGACCGCCCCAATGCCAAAGGCAATGTTTCCCTGTGTATTAGACCTGGGGTCCAATCAAAAAGAGCCAAATTGCACAGGGATTGGGCTGGCAAAATTGACATACTGGGCCAGCCCACCTAGATTCACTTTAACTCCTGGCGAATACCAGTGTTACATACATAGAAATGGCACCCGTAACTTGGGTGATTTTGATGGCTGTAAGGAGATAATTAATGTGACTGATTTAGATAAGGAAGGGAGGGAGAAAAAAAATTAGGAGCCTAACCATCCCTCTGACTGATGTGTGGTGGGCATGCACTAACAAAGGGAGCATTCGGCAGACATTACCAGAGGGATGGGTGGGTACTTGTGCACCAGTATTGTTGGTCCAACCTGTAAGAATTGGTCATCAAAGACCAGTGACAGGAAGAATAATTAGGAGAAAAAGAAATATAAGTCAGGATGGAAATAGCCCAATTTGGATAGATGGTATAGGCATCCCCAGGGGTGTTCCAGACAAATACAAAGCTATGAATCAAATATGGGAGAGTTTTACTACAACATTTTTCTGGTGGGTGACAATAAACAAAAATATGGACTGGATAAATTATATCTATTACAACCAACAATGATTTATTGACCAGACTAGAGATGCAGTAAAGGGGATCTCTGAGCGATTATCCGCCATCCCGCTCATAACTTAGTAGAGGTTGGTTCTAGATCAGGCAGAAAGGGCCGGTGTCTATAGAAAGATAAGCCATTGTTGCACATTTATCCCCTAACAACACCACACTGGATGGGACAGTCACCAGAGCTCTTACAGAATTAACTGCACTAAGTGAAGGATGAACTGAACTCAGAAGTTAGTACATTGTGGATAGGGTGGTTTGATGAAATATTTGATAAATGGAAAACCCTAGCAGCCACCATCTTAGGAGCGGTCAGTGTTTGTATGGGTATTCTTGTATTATGTGGTTGTTGTCTTGTTCCCTGTGTCCGAGGATTGGTGAGTCAGGCGTTGGTGAAATGCAGTATCTAAACAATGATGAGAGATGGACTGACTCCGGACTCTGACCAGGGGAATGTGAAAACGATCCTCCAGGCTTGGTGGATGACGAGGATTTGGACCCTGAAAGACCGCAATTGGATGAAATGTTTATTAGTTCTGATGTGATCTCTGAGATTAATCATGCTTGTAAAATACATTTATCCTGAATGTGGGAATATTTAGTCAAAGGGGTGGATTGTTAGATTAATTTGGATTTTAAGAATAATGACTAAAGGATTTCACCCCAAATACAGTATAAATGTTAGAATTATCATGTAGTGTCAACCCACTAACAGAGGGGGCGGTACTAAACATTCAAGGGTGAAGGGGAAGGCGGAAACTGTTTAGAAAAGCCACCTAAAGGTGGGAGGAGTCAAGTTCAGGAGGTATAAAATCGTATGTTTGTGTTTTTGGCATCAGAGCTCTCCATGAATAAACATACAAAAAATCCTTCTTCGTGGTTATGGACCTTGAATAATTTATGATTAAAACCAGAGCCTTACAACCTCTGGTAATGATTCAAGCTTAGGTTGAATTAGAGATAGAAATTCACATGACAATTGTTGAGCATAATAGGCACGCATGCAAACAACTGCGCGCACACACACACACACACAATGTATTCCTGTGGCATTTCCAAGCAGGCTGTGATGTGTAGCTAACTACTGTAACAAATGCAGAGGCACAGAGTAGAAATATCATTATGAGAAGGAATAGGATTGTTCACCAGGTGGCTCAGAGGGAAATACCACTGGTTCCTATTGGACAGGCAATCAGTATGATCAGCACGGATGTGGAGGAAGGTAGGCTAAAACACATACCCACATACACACGAGCAGGAAGGTGGATGAAGGCACAAGTTTATCAAGCGCACCACTGTGAAGGCTAAGACAAAACAATCTATGAAGTAGAACTACAGTCTGGGGAAAAAAGTTGGTTGACCCAATCTGTGCACATAAGGCATTTCAGCTACATACAGTATCAATGGGATATGTGATTATGAAATCACATCTTTCAATAGAAAGTACATTTACTACGAGCAAAAACTGGCAAAAAAGCAGTCCATGTAGGTTTTAGTTGTTGTTTTCAGTAAGAAATAGTGGGCAGACACTATGATGACCTGCACTAGAACCAGTAGGCCAGCTAAGTACAAATCTAGAGTGAGTCAGACTAAAAACAATGTTGCATCAAAACGATGAGTCAGATGCCTCAGGAAATATGAATCCATATAGCACCGTACATTCAAATAAGAGTAGCCACGAGAAATTTTTAATATACAGCTCAAACACATGGTTTACCTCCTCCCCCCCAACCAAGTGATTCAACCAGCACCCCCAAAGTAGACGAGATCATCAGGAAAACCCAGCCACTTTATCTCATGCCCTTGCTGATGGAAGGAGGGTTTCACTCAAAATCTCACGATACATGGCCCCATTCATTCTTTCCTTTACACGGATCAGTCGTCCTGGTCCCTTTGCAGAAAACAGCCCCAAAGCATGATGTTTCCAACCCCATGCTTCACAGTAGGTATGGTGTTCTTTGGATGCAACTCAGCATTCTTTGTCCTCCAAACATGACGAAGTTGAGTTTTTACCAAAAAGTTATATTTTGGTTTCATCTGACCATATGACATTCTCCCAATCCTCTTCTGGATCATCCAAATGCACTTCAGACGGGCCTGGACATGTACTGGCTTAAGCAGGGGGACACGTCTCGCATTGCAGGATTTGAGTCCCTGGCGGCGTAGTGTGTTACTGATGGTTGGCTTTGTTACTTTGGTCCCAGCTCTCTGCAGGTCATTCACTAGGTCCCCCGTGTGGTTCTGGGATTTTTGCTCACCGTTCTTGTGATCATTTTGACCCCACGGGGTGAGATCTTGCGTGAGCCCCGGATCGAGGGAGATTATCAGTGGTCTTGTTACATACTCAAACACAGTTAGGGAAAACATTGGTTAACATTCAGACTGTTCAGTCTAACCAGCAGGAGAGTTCCGATTTATGTGCAAATCACCCCTTATCCATTACACTTCAAAAATGCACACACAGGGCTATGTTATGGCAAAGTTCCCACATTATGTGTAATTGGTCGGTTCTGGGATCACCTCTGCAGCAAAACTGTATAAACAACATAATCTGCACTGAGAGTCTGAGCTGCCTGTCTGTCATTCTCTACTCTGTTCTTAATAAACTCAACCAGCCGACTGATGGAATGGTCAGCTTCATATTTTCAGTGGAGAGTTGGAGGGCAGCATAATGGAATTAAGAAGGAGATTCTTCCTCCTGTATAGATTCTCTACGTGTAATGGGTTACGTCAGGCGTTTTCAAAGTCTGAGACAGCGGTGTAAAATAAATTGTTGTAATTGCATTTTTTTTAAGACGCCATGAGAGCAATTTTAGGAGTTGAGAAATTAACGTGGTAGCACTGGAAAACTGGGATATCCCTCTTTTTAAATGTAGCCATCAAAACTGCTTTTAAAGAGGTTTTCCCTGGGATTGTAGCTAGAAACAGGCCTAATATTTATTCATTATTATTTGACTTGGCTATCCTTTTACACCTCCCCTTACGCCCCCCCCCCACCCCCACACACACAGACAGGCGTGCCTCACACTTTGAAAACGTCTAGGTTATGTAATATGGCCAGAGGCGAGGAGATATGTATATTAGGAGAGGGAATGGTAGAGTGGACGCGGCTGGGAGGTTGTGTGTGCGTACATTACAGCTATCCATAAGCGCTCCGTGATCAGTCACAATGGAGAGGTTCACCCCTGCAGACAGAACTCAACAAACTCTACAACACCAAAGCCTCACACACACACATATCCCATCCCCTGTTCTCTCTACCCCACAGAGAATGTAGTTCAGCGAGGCATCAGCCTGTTCTCTCCACTGATCGACATCAGCTGCAGCCTGATAGAGACACACCACATTAACTCTGTGTACCTTCTTGTCTATGTGCGAAAAGCTGCAGTTAGGCTCTCTGTCTTTCTATCTGTCTATCCTCAGCTCCCTCCCTGCTTTTTAAACAAACAGCTACACCCACCCTAATTACCCCAACATGACGCTCATTACCTATCTGCAGCATCAGAATATGGGCTGAGACAGACAGCAACACAAGGAGGGAAATACATTTAAAAGAACCTTTGGAAGTCATGAAATGAGTAAAGTGTCACGGAAATGATTAAGTAGAGAAATGTTCCAGCTGAAATATCATTGTGGTAATACAAGATCACATTGTTTAGAGAAAAGAGAGGAGGAGAGGGGAGAGGAGAGGTGTCAGTCCTACCTTGATGTGGTTGTAGTCTGTCTTGCTGGACTCGCTCCCCAACGGCTTGGTCTCAGCCCGGGGTTTGAGGACTTGTCTCAGGGGGCTGGAGATGGGGAGGCCTGTCATACTGATCCCATCTAGAACAGCAGCAGAGAGGATCAGCCAGTCAGAAGACACACAACTACAGTAATCCCAGACGTCATTTAATTTAACTTGACAGTTGTTAAAACTTACATAAACACATACAAACATATTAGGGTGAGAGACTTTCCCTGATCCCAAAGTCTTCCCTGGTCGAGTAGGGAGCAACTCCCATCTTCTTCATACATGAGGACATGATCATTTCCATACATTTTGTGAGCAGAATATGTAACAGTAGCTCACAAGCCTATCTTTTTTTTGTTGTATATAGTTTTAATGCAGAGTTCAGAGCTGTAAACAACACAATCCTCCACAGAGCTTCAGAGGAGCATCAAACAGCCATATCAGCTTCCAGGAAGTGGTTCCTATTTTCAGCTAGCCATGCTACAGACTATCCCACAGTGTGACGTAGACACTGAGCATCCAGTCTCTGACGTTAGTGGAAACATCTCTGTCTCCTGAGGGAATCACTGGGTTAGCTGCTGCAAAGATCTGGCCCACACACACGCACAGTCTTGTACAGCTAACCTTGTGGGGACACACAATTCAGTCCCATTCAAAATCCTATTTTCCCTAACCCGTACTCTTACCCTAACCTTAACCCAAAAACCTAACCTTAACCCTAAACCTAGCTCCTAACACTAACCCTAGCTCCTAACCCTAACACTAACACTAATTCTAACCTTAACCCTAAACCCCCTAGAAACAGCATTTGAACTTGTGGGGACCAACAAAATGTCCCCAGTTGGTCAAACAAAAATGTGTTTACTATTCTTCTGGTCCCCACAAGAATAGTTAGGGGAACAACATGGCAGGAATAAAAGTTCAAACAGTTAGAGCCCGCCAGCTCTGCCTCCATATCCCACTTTGATACAAAGCTTTCCAACACATTCTACTGACATGGCTGGCATTTGTGATTAGTAGTCTACAAGCGGCTAACCTGGTACATATTCATAAAGCCTCTCAGAGTAGGACTACTGATCTCAGATCAGTTTAGCCTTTTAGATCATAATGAATGAGATTACATGGACAGGGTACATCTGATCCTCCTCTGAGATGCTTTACGAATACAAGCCCAGAACCACTACAGCTAGCACAGTGTCAATCAGTCAGCATTGTCTCTTTGTCATTTTCCATATCCTACTCACAGAAACAGATTAGATATGCATCCAGACAGAGGGAGGTTGAAGGAAACAGGAAGAGAGAACACTGATAAGTAGTATCTTTATTGACTAGCACCTCCATTAAGGCATGCAGCCTGTTTCCAGACACACATACATCTTCATGTCTAATCCTGACAGAGAGCGAGAAAGGGAGAGAGAGACAGACATAAAAGAGACAAACAGAGAGAGACAGAGATAAAGAGACAAACAGAGAGAGACAGAGATAAAGAGACACAGAGAGAGACAGAGATAAAGAGACAAACAGAGAGAGACAGAGATAAAGAGACAAACAGAGAGAGACAGAGATAAAAAGTCAAACAGAGAGAGACAGAGATAAAGAGACACAGAGAGAGACAGAGATAAAGAGACAAACAGAGAGAGACAGAGATAAAGAGACAAACAGAGAGAGACAGAGATAAAGAGACAAACAGAGAGAGACAGAGATAAAGAGACACAGAGACAGACAGAGATAAAGAGACAAACAGAGAGAGACAGAGATAAAGAGACAGAGAGAGACAGAGATAAAGAGACACAGAGAGAGACAGAGATAAAGAGACAGAGACAGTGATAAAGAGAGACAGAGAGAGACAGCGATAAAGAGACACAGATAAAGACACACAGAGAGACACAGATAAAGAGACACACAGAGACAGAGATAAAGAGACAAACAGAGAGAGACAGAGATAAAGAGACAAACAGAGAGAGACAGAGATAAAGAGACAAACAGAGAGAGACAGAGAGTGCGTAACGGGCGGAGAAATTGAAGACGACATCACTCAACATCATCCCTCTTTCCTTGCCATCACCCTCCATCTGTCCCTGCCTCTTTCTCTGTCAATCTCTCTCTCCATCCACCTAGCGGGAGAGTCTGACTATACAGTGGGGAAAAAAAGTATTTAGTCAGCCACCAATTGTGCAAGTTCTCCCACTTAAAAAGATGAGAGAGGCCTGTAATTTTCATCATAGGTACACGTCAACTATGACAGACAAATTGAGATTTTTTTCTCCAGAAAATCACATTGTAGGATTTTTTATGAATTTATTTGCAAATTATGGTGGAAAATAAGTATTTGGTCACCTACAAACAAGCAAGATTTCTGGCTCTCACAGACCTGTAACTTCTTCTTTAAGAGGCTCCTCTGTCCTCCACTCGTTACCTGTATTAATGGCACCTGTTTGAACTTGTTATCAGTATAAAAGACACCTGTCCACAACCTCAAACAGTCACACTCCAAACTCCACTATGGCCAAGACCAAAGAGCTGTCAAAGGACACCAGAAACAAAATTGTAGACCTGCACCAGGCTGGGAATACTGAATCTACAATAGGTAAGCAGCTTGGTTTTAAGAAATCAACTGTGGGAGCAATTATTAGGAAATGGAAGACATACAAGACCACTGATAATCTCCCTCGATCTGGGGCTCCACGCAAGATCTAACCCCGTGGGGTCAAAATGATCACAAGAACGGTGAGCAAAAATCCCAGAACCACACGGGTGGACCTAGTGAATGACCTGCAGAGAGCTGGGACCAAAGTAACAAAGCCTACCATCAGTAACACACTACGCCACCAGGGACTCAAATCCTGCAGTGACAGGAGTGTCCCCCTGCTTAAGCCAGTACATGTCCAGGCCCGTCTGAAGTTTGCTAGAGTGCATTTGGATGATCCAGAAGAGGATTGGGAGAATGTCATATGGTCAGATGAAACCAAAATAGAACTTTTTGGTAATACCTCAACTCGTCGTGTTTGGAGGACAAAGAATGCTGAGTTGCATCCAAAGAACACCATACCTACTGTGAAGCATGGAGGTGGAAACATCATGCTTTGGGGCTATTTTTCTGCAAAGGGACCAGGACGACTGATCCATGTAAAGGAAATACTGAATGGGGCCATGTATCGTGAGATTTTTAGTGAAAACCTCCTTCCATCAGCAAGGGCATTGAAGATGAAACGTGGCTGGGTCTTTCAGCATGACAATGATCCCAAACACACCGCCCGGGCAACGAAGGAGTGGCTTCGTAAGAAGCATTTCAAGGTCCTGGAGTGGCCTAGCCAGTCTCCAGATCTCAACCCCATAGAAAATCAACTGTGGGAGCAATTATTAGGTAGCTCAGCTGGTAGAGCACGGCGCTTGTAACGCCAAGGTAGTGGGTTCGATCCCCGGGACCACCCATACACAAAAAATTAAAAATTAAATGTATGCACGCATGACTGTAAGTCGCTTTGGATAAAAGCGTCTGCTAAATGGCATATTATTATTATTATTAAAATCTTTGGAGGGAGTTGAAAGTCCGTGTTGCCCAGCAACAGCCCCAAAACATCACTGCTCTAGAGGAGATCTGCATGGAGGAATGGGCCAAAATACCAGCAACAGTGTGTGAAAACCTTGTGAAAACTTACAGAAAACGTTTGACCTGTGTCATTGCCAACAAAGTGTATATAACAAAGTATTGAGAAACTTTTGTTATTGACCAAATACTTATTTTCCACCATAATTTGCAAATAAATTCATTAAAAATCCTACAATGTGATTTTCTGGATTTTTTTTTCTCATTTTGTCTGTCATAGTTGACGTGTACCTATGATGAATATTACAGGCCTCTCTCATCTTTTTAAGTGGGAGAACTTGCACAATTGGCGGCTGACTAAATACTTTTTTCCCCCACTGTAAATCACTACAGATTATATTAGTGACAGTGAATTGATCTAATACAGAATGATAAACTGGAAATCAACATCAACAAAGTCTTCCACAAGAGATGAGGTAATGTGAATTTTTGCAATGCCACCTCTCGGCTCCACACACACTTGTGCTTTTCCTGGAAGGTGAGTCAAGGCTACTGTAGTAAAAGGGGCCTATGACTGTATGACTGATTGCATTGTAAACAGAAACGCTTCTTCAATATCCTGTCAAGGGGAGAGGAACATGAGGCTGTAAAATACAAGGCAACAAAGTCCCGTTCTGTTCCGTGGAGAGAGAGAGACAACACCTGAACACTTGGGCAGAGAGGTCGACTCTGGGAGCAGCTAGCAAAGGACATTTTACATTACATTTTAGTCATTTAGCAGACACTCTTATCCAGAGCGACTTACAGTTAGTGAGTGCATACATAATTGTTTTAATTTTTCATACTGGCCCCCCGTGGGAATCGAACCCACAACCCTGGCGTTGCAAACGCCATGCTCTACCAACTGAGCTACATCCCGGCCGGCCATTCCCTCCCCTACCCTGGACGACGCTGGGCCAATTGTGCGCCGCCCCATGGGTCTCCCGGTCACGGCCAGCTACGACAGAGCCTGGATACGAACCAGGATCTCTAGTGGCACTGCGATGCAGTGCCTTAGACCACTGTGCCACTCGGGAGGACCTTTGACCCCCATTAACATACATTGGTTTATTAGAAGCATCACGTAGATAGACAATTTCCTCCATAAACAACGAGAGACAGAGAAAGAGAGCGTATTCACTAGGTGTGAATCACAATTCCTCGGCTGGTATTATTTTAGGAGCTATATTATTCACAAGTAGCCCAGCCCAGGTGAGACTGACAGATAACTAGAGACGGAGAGAAAATAAGATGAGGAAATTATAGTAGCTCTTTTCAAATGCCCACACTTTCTGCTGTCATTATTACAACATCAAACATCTAAATTACAAAGACGCAGGCAGTTTCTTTCAGATGGAGGGAGAGAGACCAGAAGAGGGAGAAAGGGAGAGGGATGAGGAAAGAGGGAGAGCGGAAGAGGGAGAGAGAGAGATGTAGAGTGAGGGAGAGAGAAAGAGAGTAGGAGAGAGAAAGAGAGTAGGAGAGAGAAAGAGATCAGAAGAGAAAGAGAGATGAGAGGGAGCAGTAGAGGGAGAGAGACATGATGACAGAGGGAATAAGAGAGTGAGGTAATGCAGGATCTGAACAAATTATTGCCATCATTACTCACAGCCATTTGAGTCATACTAAATACAGCATTACCGACAGAACCACATCATCCAGACAGACAGAGCAAATAAAGATGTTATTTTATGATCAATCCCCCATACTCCCTTACCTTCAGTAGTAAACTGCTCATAATGCTGTTAGATGGTTCTCATCACATTTATCTTGTGAGGTGACAAAGTGAACAATATATCTTCCATCGTCCATCTTATTGTCATTTTACATCTATGAATGCTTATGTACTGCTTACTAATGTATTATGTATGGCTTATGACTGTTAAAGACATGCTCAGGTACTTTGGCGACTAAGAAAGCATTTTTTAAAACTCCTGCTTTGGGCTGGATGTGTCAATGTGTAGTTCATTCATGCATCATCTACGAGCAGAATTACAGTTTTACCTCAATTAGCCACGAAATCCCTAGTTTGAAAGTGACTGTTATCTTGAAGCTGTGCCGCGACATTTTCCCTATATTTCCCCTCACGTGGGCCAGCCCCCTAGCAATTTGAGTTCTAACCCATGAGCTTCAGTCCCTTGCATTTGAGTGACTGCTAGTAAGAGGCCTGCCCAGCCTTATACAATCAGGTTGCAGGGCGGGCCCAACGGCTCAGTGGACACAGCAGAGACAGAGAGCGCAATGACGTGGTGCACATATATGCACATATGTGATGTAGTATGCCGTTTTCAGGGACCACTTTTGGCCCGAGAGTGCTACTTTCAGGCTACTGGCTAAAAAGTACACAAAAGTACCGGAGAATCTCTTTAATAAGATGTCCTTTTTAGGTACTCTTAATTTGGGAATCATATATATTTGACAGAAAGAAATGTACAAAGATGTTCATTTAGACATAGATAACGTTTTTATCAAATAAGCTATCAAAAAGTCCCACAATTATAAATTTTTTCAATAAAGAATTGGTCAATTAAGTCCAAAATATATTTCAATTTAAATGTCACGTTTAAATAGCACTTTAAATGGTCGCTGCACTCTGCTGATTGAGTCATTATAAGAATTGGTCACTTGAAATGAGGGTCCATTCAGTCGATACACTGGGCTGAATATAACAGACTCATTGAGCTGCTGTCTCAATGGTTCCTGCCTCTGGAACTGAAAAGATTAAGGCATTACAATGAAGTATAAAAGCTTCGTAATAGTGGAAAGTCAGTCAATTGTGTAACTGATCTTCATATAATAATAAGTCTTAATTCACTCCGAATATCCCATACAAAGTCATATCTCGGTACATTTGAAGAAAATATTTATGTTCATTTTCCCTCAAATAAATGCAGTCTGTCAATCTTCTGCATATTCTGTAATCATATCACAATGGTAATGTGATTAGCTGAATAGGCCTACTCTGCCGAGCAAGGACAAATCGCAACTCTCTCCACTCCAAAATGGAATGACATCTGCGAAGAAGCCCGTTGGCTGACAGATATTCTAACTGGGAACATTGGGAACATTCCGAGCTGAGCAACAAGAAGGTTACAACACTGACAGCCCCCCGCCCCCGCCCCCTGTCCCCCGCCCCCCGCCCCCCGTCCCCCGTCTCTTTGTAATTGTGCCGGCCTTTCTAAATGCATTTCCCTGGCTATTTTAATTCCCTTTAATGACGTTGTTGTACGCTGACATTTTAGAATCCATTGGCTAATGTCTTTATGCTGACCTAGGACGACCAGACACTACTCACTAGCTCTTATTGAGATGGAGAGGACGACTAGGGCACTGGCTGGAGACTTCAGCCAACACACACAGAATAATATAAAATATGCTACTTTGCGTACGCTTTTATCCAAAGCCAATTAAAGTGGAGCCAATGCATATAGTACCAGTCAAAAGTTTGGACAAACCTACTCATTCAAGGGGTTTTCTTTATTTTTACAATAATAGTGAAGACATCAAAACTTGTAGTAACCAAAAAAGTGTTAAACAAATCAAAATATATTTTATATTTTAGGTTCTTCAAAGTAGCCACCCTTTGCCTTCATGACAGCTTTGCACACTCTTGGCATTATCTCAACCAGCTTCATGAGGTAGTCACCTGGAATGCATTTCAATTAACAGGTGTGCCTTGTTAAAAGTTAATTTGTGGAATTTATTTCCTCCTTAATGCGTTTGAGCCAATCAGTTCTGTTGTGACAAGGTAGGGGTGGAATACAGAAGATAGCCCTATTTGGTAAAAGACCAAGTCCATATTATGGCAATAACAGCTCAAATAAGCAAAGAGAAATGTCAGTCCATCATTACTTTAAGACATGAAGGTCAGTCAATCCGGAACATTTCAAGAACTTTGAAAGTTTCTTTAAGTGCAGTCGCAAAAACCATCAAGCGCAATGATGAAACTGGCTCTCATGACGACCACCACAGGATAGGAAGATCCAGAGCTGCAGAGGATAAGTTCATTAGAGTTAACTGCACCTCAGATTGCAATCCAAATAAATGCTTCACAGAGTTCAAGTAACAGACACATCTCAACATCAACTGTTCAGAGGAGACCTTCATGGTCGACCTTCATGGTGGAATTGCTACAAAGAAACCACTACTAAAGGACACCGATAAGAAGAGACTTGCTTGGGCCAAGAAACACGAGCAATGGACATTAGACCGGTGGAAATCTGTTCTTTGGTCTGATGAGTCCAAATTTGACATTTTTGGTTGCAACCGTTGTGTCTTTGTGAGACGCAGAGTAGGTGAATGGATGATCTCCGCATGTGTGGTTCCCACTGTGAAGCATGGAGGAGGAGGTGTGATGGTGTGGGGGTGCTTTGCTGGTGACACTGTCTGTGATTTATTTAGAATTCAAGGCACACTTAACCAGCATGGCTACCACAGCATTCTGCAGTGATACGCCATCCCATGTGGTTTCCGCTTAGTGGGACTATCATTTATTTTTCAACAGGACAATGCCCCAACACACCTCCAGACTTGTAAGGGCTATTTGACCAAGAAGGAGAGTGATGGAGCGCTGCATCAGATGACCTGGCCTCCACAATCACCTGACCTCAACCCAATTGAGATGGTTTGGAATGAGTTGGACCGCAGAGTGAAGGAAAAGCAGCCAAAAAGTGCTCAGCATATGTGGGAACTCCTTCAAGACTGTTGGAAAAGCATTCCAGGTGAAGCTGGTTGAGAGAATGCGAAAAGTGTGCAAAGCTGTCATCAAGGCAAAGGGTGGCTACTTTGAAGAACCTAAAATATAAAATATATTTTGATTTGTTTAACACTTTGTTGGTTACTACATGATTCCATATGTATTATTTCATAGTTTTGATGTCTTCACTATTATTCTATAATGTAGAAAATTGTAAAAAATAAAGAAAAACCCTTGAATGAGTAGGTGTGTCCAAACTTTTTACTGGTACTGTACATGTTGCATACATTTTAAGAAAGGGTATGTGATCCCTGTGGGAATTGAACCCACAACTAGGGCTGGCACAAATATTGTATAATCGCGTAACCGTTCATTATGGACAATAACCGTGAACTAAATATTATAATCTTCATAATTGCTGTACCCTTTACACTCGTACCATTATACGGCTTGAAAATGGCACTGATAAACACCTAAATTGGAACGCTGTTACGGTTTCGGCCGAGGCGGCTCCTCCTCCTTGTTCGGGCAGGTTTCGCCGGTCGTCGTCTCCGGAGTTCTAGCTGCCACCGCTCTATGTTTCTTGTTTGTTTGGTTTTGTCTGTTAGTCACACCTGTTTTGTGTTAGGTCTCATTTAGCACCCTATTTAGTTTCCTTGTTGTTAGGTTAGTGTTGTGTGTAATTGTTCATGTCGTGGTTGCGCTACCCGTGTCGGTACGCTATTTTCCTTGAGTTGCCTCCTTGTGTGTTAGGAGAGTTTACGCACCTGTGTGTGCGCTCGCATTTACGCCTGTGTGCGTCCTTTTGCCTCCGGGCTGTTTTGGATATATTTTTGTGCTTAAGTAAAGTCTTGTTGGACTTATCCGCTGCTGCCTGCGCCTGATTCTACACCACACCTACACAGCACCGTGACAGAATTACACACCTTGACATGGAATCAGCAGGAGCACCCGTCGACCCCATGGAGGAGCGTCTCCTTGGTCAAGAGCACCGGATCAACCGACCGGGCACGCCTTGGAGGGCGTCATGGACACCCCTTCGTCGATGGGAGACCAGCGGGGTTCCCACAGCCCCACCTATCGCACCATCACCACCGGACAGCCAGCCCGTCCATCGACCGGAACCCAGTGGGATTCGGCTCTCGCTCCCGAGGGCATACGACGGCACCGCTGCCGGGTGTCAGGGGTTCCTCTTACAAGTGGAGCTCTACATTGCCACCATACACCCGGCGCCCTCGGGATACGAGAGCGTTTCCGCCCTCATCTCCTGTCTCACCGGCAAGGCGTTGGAGTGGGCCAACGCCGAATGGAGGGGAATAGACGCCGCCACAGTCACCTATGCGGAGTTCTCCCGTCGCTTCCGTGCGGTCTTCGACCATCCACCAGAGGGGAGAGCGGCGGGGAACGTCTATTCCACCTCCGACAGGGGATGAGGAGCGCTCAGGCGTTTGCGCTGGAGTTCCGGACTCTAGCGGCTGAGGCGGGGTGGAATGAGAGGGCCCTCATAGACCACTTCAGATGTAGCCTTCGGGAGGACGTCCGCAGGGAGTTAGCCTGCAGGGACACTACACTAACATTTGACCAGCTGGTGGACATGGCCATTCGACTGGACAACCTGCTGGCGACCCGCGGGACGTCCCAGGTGGGGGGCCTCCCATTCCACCCTCCAGCGCCTCCGAGCAGTGTCCGATGGAGCTTGGAGGTGCTGGCGCTAGAGGGAGAAGAGGTAGGAGCCCGAGGGGGGCAGTCTCCTGCACCAAGTGTGGGCGCGGAGGGCACACCGCGGCTAGGTGCTGGGGAGGGTCCCCTGGTGAGGGAGAGAGCAGGTCATACAGTGGGGAGTCCACCCAGGTGAGTAGGCGCCCTACTTACCCAGAGCTTTCTGTCGTACACATTACCTTACCTGTTTGTTTCCCACAGGTTGCACCTCTGTCCCAGCATAAGGCGCTAGTCGATTCAGGCGCAGCTGGGAATTTTGTAGATCGGAGATTCTGTGTTAAGTTAGGGATTCCCCTCCTTCCAGTCGAAAAACCCTTTCCTGTACATGCCCTAGATAGTCGTCCGTTAGGATCTGGGTTGATTGGGGGAGGTCACAGCGCCACTTAGGATGATGACGCAGGGGGGTCATGAGGAGACGATTCAACTCTATCTGATCGACTCTCCTGCGTATCCGGTGGTACTGGGGCTTCCCTGGTTGATGACCCATGATCCTACTATTTCGTGGCGAGAGAAGGCTCTTAAAGGGTGGTCTGCTCAGTGTGAGGGGTTATGTCTGGGTGTTTCCGTAGGGGCGACCTCGGTGGAGAGTCCGAACCAGATGCCAGCACTGCACATTCCTCCTGAGTATGAGGATTTGGCGCTCGTGTTCAGTAAGACCAGAGCGGCACAGTTGCCACCTCATAGACAAGGGGATTGTGCGATAGACCTCCAGACAGGAGCAGCGCTTCCGCGGAGCCATGTGTATCCTTTGTCACAGGAGGAGAAAAGGGCAATGGAGACTTACATTGCCGAGTCTCTGAGACAGGGATACATACGGTCCTCCACTTCTCCCGCGTCCTCGAGCTTCTTTTTGTGAAGAAAAAGGATGGAGGTTTGCGTCCGTGTATTGATTACCGCGGTCTCAATCAGGTGACGGTGAAGTACAGCTATCCACTTCCTCTGATTGGGACCATGACGGAGTCCTTACACGGGGCAAGGTTCTTCACAAAATTGGATCTCAGGAGCGCATATAACTTGGGTGCGCATTAGGGAGGGCGATGAGTGGAAGACAGCATTTAGTACTACCTCCGGCCATTACGAGTATCTCGTCATGCCATATGGGTTAATGAATGCTCCATCAGTCTTCCAATCGTTTGTAGACAAACTTTTCCGGGACATGCAGGCGCAGGGAGTAGTGGTGTACATAGATGATATTCTTGTGTACAGTGCTACTCGGGCCGAGCATGTAGCCCTGGTGCGCAGGGTATTGAGGAGACTGTTGGAGCATGACCTGTATGTCAAAGCTGAGAAATGTCTGTTCTTCCAGGAGTCAGTTTCCTTTTTGGGTTACCAGTTGTCTGCGTCAGGGGTGAGAATGGAGGTGGACCGAGTGTCCGCCGTGCGTAATTGGCAAACCCCAACTACGGTTAAAGAGGTGCAGCGGTTCTTGGGTTTTGCGAATTACTACCGGAGGTTTATCCGGGGGTTTTGGACAGGTGGCAGCTCCCATAACGTCTCTTCTGAAGGGGGGTCCGGTGCGCTTGCAGTGGTCAGCTGAGGCGGACAGGGCCTTTGGGAGACTGAAGGACCTGTTTACCTCGGCGCCGGTGTTGGCGCACCCGGATCCCACTTTACCCTTCCAAGTTGAGGTGGACGCGTCTGAGGCCGGTATCGGGGCAGTTCTTTCTCAACGATCCGGTACACCACCTAAGCTCCGCCCCTGTGCTTTTTATTCTAAGAAGCTCAGTCCGGCGGAGCGGAATTATGACGTAGGGGACAGGGAGCTGTTAGCCGTAGTACAGGCCCTAAAGGTGTGGAGGTATTGGCTTGAGGGGGCTCAGCACCCTTTCCTCATTCTGACCGACCATCGTAACCTGGAATACATTCGGGCAGCTAGGAGACTGAATCCTCGCCAGGCTCGATGGACTATGTTTCTCGCCCGGTTTGTGTTCAAGATCACTTACATCCCTGGGTCCCAGAACGGGAAGGCAGATGCTCTGTCCCGTCGGTATGACATGGAGGAGAGGTGCGTGGAGTCCATTCCCATACTACCGGAGTCTTGTCTGGTGGCACCGGTGGTGTGGGAGGTCGATGCGGAGATCGAGCGGGCGTTGCGCACCGAGCCTAGTCCTCCACAGTGTCCGGTGGGTCGGGTGTACGTCCCGCTCGAGGTCCGGGATCGGCTGATTTATTGGGCTCACACGTCCCCCTCCTCTGGACATCCGGGTATTGGCCGGACAGTGCACTGCCTTAGTACGAAGTACTGGTGGCCAACGTTAGCCAGGGATGTGAGGGTTTATGTCTCCTCCTGCTCAGTGTGTGCCCAGTGTAAGGCGCCCAGACACTTGCCCAGGGGTAAATTACAGCCCCTGCCCGTTCCACAACGACCCTGGTCTCACCTCTCGGTGGATTTTGTTACCGATCTTCCCTCCTCACAGGGGAATACCACCATCCTGGTCGTTGTGGATCGGTTCTCGAAGGCCTGTCGTCTCCTTCCCATGCCGGGTCTTCCTACGGCCCTACAGACCGCTGAGGCTCTATTTACTCACGTCTTCCGGCATTACGGGGTGCCCGAGGATATAGTGTCCGATCGAGGCCCCCAGTTTACCTCCAGAGTCTGGAGAGCATTTATGGAACGTTTGGGGGGTCTCGGTGAGCCTTACCTCGGGTTACCACCCGGAGAGTAATGGGCAGGTTGAACGAGTCAACCAGGATGTGGGTAGGTTTCTGAGGTCATATTGTCAGGGCCGGCCGGAGGAGTGGGCGAGATATGTGCCCTGGGCCGAGATGGCACAGAACTCTCTCCGCCACTCCTCCACCCAACTAACCCCTTTCCAGTGTGTATTAGGGTACCAGCCGGTTCTGGCACCGTGGCATGAGAGCCAGATCGAGGCCCCCGCTGTGGATGAGTGGGTGCGGCGCTCGGAGGAGACGTGGGACGCTGCACACGTCCATCTGCAGCGTGCCATACGTCGACAGAAGACGAGCGCCGACCTACACCGCAGTGAGGGGCCAGTGTACGCACCTGGAGATCGAGTCTGGCTCTCAACCAGAAACCTGCCCCTCCGCCTGCCCTGCCGGGAAGCTGGGTCGGGCGGTTTGTGGGGCCTTTTAAAGTCCTGAGGAGATTGAACGAGGTGAGTTACAGGTTAGAACTACCTATTGATTACAAGAATATTAACCCCTCGTTCCATGTGTCTCTCCTCAGGCCGGTGGTAGCTGGTCCACTCCAGGACTTTGAGATTGAGGAGACTCCTCCGCCCCCGTTGGACATCGAGGGGCTCCGGCGCACACGGTTCGGACCATCCTGGATTCGAGACGCCGGATGGGGGGTCTCCAATATCTCGTGGAGTGGGAGGGGTACGGTCCGGAGGAGCGGTGCTGGGTGCCAAGGAGGGACATTCTGGATCCGTCCCTGATGACCGAATTCCATCGTGGTCATCCTGCGCGCCCTGCTCCCGCGTCCCCTGGTCGTCCCCGAGGCCGGAGGCGAGCGCGGCTGGAGCCGCGCGTCAAGGGGGGGTACTGTCACGGTTTCGGCCGAGGCGGCTCCTCCTCCTTGTTCGGGCAGGTTTCGCCGGTCGTCGTCTCCGGAGTTCTAGCTGCCACCGCTCTATGTTTCTTGTTTGTTTGGTTTTGTCTGTTAGTCACACCTGTTTTGTGTTAGGTCTCATTTAGCACCCTATTTAGTTTCCTTGTTGTTAGGTTAGTGTTGTGTGTAATTGTTCATGTCGTGGTTGCGCTACCCGTGTCGGTACGCTATTTTCCTTGAGTTGCCTCCTTGTGTGTTAGGAGAGTTTACGCACCTGTGTGTGCGCTCGCATTTACGCCTGTGTGCGTCCTTTTGCCTCCGGGCTGTTTTGGATATATTTTTGTGCTTAAGTAAAGTCTTGTTGGACTTATCCGCTGCTGCCTGCGCCTGATTCTACACCACACCTACACAGCACCGTGACAAACGCAGTGGTTGTACAGTAACATGCTCAGTGGATGTTCCTCAGAGGAGGAAGGGTGGTCCATCCTCAGTGAATTTCATACAAATAAAAATGGTAAAACACTTAAAAAGTGACTCTTTATATAAAACTATACTAAATATATTCACGTCACCAAATAATTGTCTAAAACACACTGTTTTGCAATGAAGGTCTATAGTAGCCTCAACAGCACTCTGTAGGTTAGCACCACGGTGTAGCCGGAGGGCAGCTAGCTTCCGTCCTACTCTGGGTACATTGACTTCAATACAAAACCTAGGCAGCTCATGGTTCTCACCCCCTTCCATAGACTTACACAGTAATTATGACAACTTCCGGAGGACGTCCTCCAACCTATCAGAGCTCTTGCAGCATGAACTGACATGTTGTCCAACCAATCAAAGGATCACATAATTAATCTAGTACTGAAAGCATAAGCTACAGATAGCTTGCACTGCAGTGCATACAATGTGGTGAGTAGTTGACTCAGAGAGAAAGACAATAGTTGAACAGTTTTGAACAAATTAATTCCTTCAAAAATGAAAGAAGCGAGAGAGAGAGATATTTCATCATTTTTTTCACTTTAACTTTCATTTAGCAAAAAATGCAGCCAGCTAGTTTAGCCTACTCAAACACCCGACTCAAACACAGGGATGCTATGTTAGCTAGCTGGCTATGACTATCCAACACAAAACTGGAGCTTTTGGTTTTACTAATTTATTGTCACCGGGGCCCGCCAGTGTAAGTGCTAAACTGCTTAATGACTGTACTGCATGATTGTAGTGGGTTTACTAACGTGTCGTAGCCGGCCGCGACCGGGAGACCCATGGGGCGGCGCACAATTGGCCCAGCGTCGTCCAGGGTAGGGGAGGGAATTGCCGGCAGGGATGTAGCTCAGTTGGTAGAGCATGGTGTTTGCAACGCCAGGGTTGTGGGTTCGATTCCCACAGGGGGCCAGTATGAAAAATATAAAAATAATGTATGCACTCACTAACTAAGTCGCTCTGGATAAGAGCGTCTGCTAAATGACTAAAATGTAAATGTAAAATGTGTTAGTTCTATTAGCTATGTTGACTATGACGTTACTTTAGCTAATATGGTGACAACGATGTAGGCTGTGTGTAGCGGTTATGTTATGGTTTGGAAAGGTTTTTTCACCTGGTCACATACAGCTGAATTCCACAAGCGAAGGGAAAAGGTGGGAGGAGGAGAGCGCATAGATGCGAGAAGGAAAACAACATGGCTGCTATGAAAGTGAACTGTGTTTACACGTGATCAGGGGTGTATTCATTCCACCAATTATGTTGAAAAACTTGCTTTAAACGGAAGCAAACAGAAGGAAACAGGGATAAACATACCTGAATTTGTCCAATTGAAACTCTCGTTTGCAACTGTTGGACTAATGATTACACCCTAGATCAGCTAGATGCAGGCAAGTGTGTGCAAGGTGGTATTGAATGTGTCACTGTCTGTCCATGTTTAACTGTCTGTCACCTCAAATGTTTCTCTCCACCTGTGTGCACCTACGTTGTAAACTTTCATTCATAGGCTAGGTTGTAGCAACTTCATGATTGGTACAGGGAAGATTTGAGTATCACGTAGTAGCCTAAACCTATCGACGTTACATTGAACTGGGTGAATGGAATATGAATGACAGTCATCCAATATGCTTTAATAGAAATAAGGCCATGCTCATGAAACTAAATAATCATCCTCCCTCATCTTAAACGGCACCGACCGCCACTGAACATGAAATACATGACTTTAGAGCTCTGGTTCTACGCTCTATGGGTTTTGACTGACAGACTATCTAAAATCTCCGCGACAACAAGTTACCCACCCCCCCACCCGGCCCCCCATCCCTCCCGGTAATTGGGTAAATATTTGGATGTCTGAGTGAGGGAAATGCTGTATGTTAAGATGATGCATTGTATTTTGAAAGATGAGACGTTGAGGATAATAATAAATACCGCTTTGATGTCATACAAGCTAGCCAATTACCCGTGAATCCAAATGTGCACTTCACATTTCAATATGTCATATACAGTGTCACTATTTATGATCACTATGTTTGATGTACAGTTACAAGATGACATGTCGTCATACCCTGGGTTGTTCTGAACAGAATGAGCGTGTTTGTCTATTGTGAAGAAAATGTGTTGTGGCACATGCACCTGAATGCACTCAAGACTCCTTTCTATGTGCACCAAAATTATGATCTGTTTCATGTTGTTAATAGAACAGGCTTTCAAATTATGTCCACCTGACCCAGATTGTGATTTACAATGGACCGCTTTTGGATTGCGTAAAAATCAACAGTGATTGTGTGATGGCAGGGATGCAGGGTTGTGTTCCAAACAAAACAACTACAAGTCTGCTTGCTCTTGTTCCTTAACGGCACAGCTAGGAGAGCTCCAAAAAAGCACCTTACCTGACAGGTTTCTATCCAACCTGTCTGATAAAAAATGTAATGACAGGCCTGATGGAAACAGAAAAAAATGTTCGGTAAACTTTCCAAATGTCAACAAAATGAAATGAATTATACAAAAAAAAGTAAGTGGAAACGCTTTGATGCACAAATATTGATATAATAACCATCATATCTAAGTAAACTTGGAGTCACATGATGACATGTTGTGTGGTCCTCCCACTACGCAGTTTATTAGGTTACAGATTAAATAAATTATGATGAACAGCGTGGTGAAAGTTCAAGGGGATGAGCTTGATGCTCCTTTCCAATAAATATTGAGGGTCTTATACATCCTTCCAACAGAGTTCCAGACACTTGTCGAATCTATGCCAAGGTGCACTGAAGCTCTTCTGGCTCGTGTTGGCCCATCGCCCTATTTAAGTTACTCAAAATTCCATAATCGTCACAGCCCTACCCACAACCTTGACATTGCTAGTGCCACGCTCTTACCAACTGAGCTTACACACATAAAACACACACACACACACACACACACACAGAGAACAGCAGCATTAAAAGCAGGCCCAGACACGCTGTCATTTAGTATGGTGCTCACACCATCTAAACCGATTACGTCTGCTGTAAGTCACAACACATTAGTCCATGTGTGATGACATCAATGCCATCAGACCCTGAGTTATGTTATGTCTTCGGCCCGTCCCGGTCGGTGTGTCGATGTGTTTTTAAGTTTGCGCGTGTCGTCTCGGCTCCTCTGAAACCCAATGTTCTCAATGGCTCTATCTGTCTCATGGACCCCTCCTCTCTCATCAGCCCCTTACTCTCTTTCTTTCAAACCAAGAACGAAGGAAATTACATATTGTGCCTGAGCCAGGCCCAAACATTAAGGGATGATTTGCAAGGTCACGTTGACATGATTGTAGCCAATCAATGTGACATGAGGACTTCACGTGTTCTTTACACACTCAGTGGCCAGTTTATTAGATACACCCAACAAGTACCGGGTCGGACCCCCCTTTGCCCCAGAACAGCCTGAATTCTTCGGGGCGTTGATTCTACAAGGTGTGGCTTTCAAAAGTAGCTCAATTGGAATCAAGGGACCTAACATGTGCCAGGAAAACATTCCCCATTCCATTACACCACCGCCACCAGCCAGTACCGTTGACACCATGCAGGATGGGGCCATGGACAAATGCTGCTTATTCCAAATCCTGACTCTGCCATCAACTGGGATGTTTCACAAAAGTTCTGAACCTTTCTATTCTCATAGTTTCTACAGATTGTAAATTAAAGATAAATTTCTTTGCTAAAAGTATTGTTATACTATTGATTGATTGACTATGACTTTTTAAATCACCCAGCAGTGATGTTTGCAGAGTTAGCTCCAGGTAAATGTTGCAATTCTTCAGCCATTCCTGGACCTGTGACCAAAAACAAGCTACATATGGACAGTACCAAAACAAATGATCTAATGATTCTGTCTCTTCGCAGCAAAATCTGCAGAGCTGAGATGGTTGTCCCCCCCATATATAACATTCTATTGGTTGCAAGAATTTTGTGTCGTGATGTGACTTACTTTAATGTATGAATCTTATTTATTGAATCACCTAACTATGTTTAATTGTCACTCGATAAAATTAATCATGTAACAATTAACTCATTAGGAATTTGGGGCACCACGGAATAAGTTGTTTAACGAGTTCCCATCTCCCAAATTAAACTCTTAGAAGATATATACAGTGGGGGAAAAAAGTATTTAGTCAGCCACCAATTGTTCAAGTTCTCCCACTTAAAAAGATGAGAGAGGCCTGTAATTTTCATCATAGGTACACGTCAACTATGACAGACAAATTGAGATTTTTTTTCTCCAGAAAATCACATTGTAGGATTTTTAATGAATTTATTTGCAAATTATGGTGGAAAATAAGTATTTGGTCACCTACAAACAAGCAAGATTTCTGGCTCTCACAGACCTGTAACTTCTTCTTTAAGAGGCTCCTCTGTCCTCCACTCGTTACCTGTATTAATGGCACCTGTTTGAACTTGTTATCAGTATAAAAGACACCTGTCCACAACCTCAAACAGTCACACTCCAAACTCCACTATGGCCAAGACCAAAGAGCTGTCAAAGGACACCAGAAACAAAATTGTAGACCTGCACCAGGCTGGGAAGACTGAATCTGCAATAGGTAAGCAGCTTGGTTTGAAGAAATCAACTGTGGGAGCAATTATTAGGAAATGGAAGACATACAAGACCACTGATAATCTCCCTCGATCTGGGGCTCCACGCAAGATCTCACCCCGTGGGGTCAAAATGATCACAAGAACGGTGAGCAAAAATCCCAGAACCACACGGGGGGACCTAGTGAATGACCTGCAGAGAGCTGGGACCAAAGTAACAAAGCCTACCATCAGTAACACACTACGCCGCCAGGGACTCAAATCCTGCAGTGCCAGGCGTGTCCCCCTGCTTAAGCCAGTACATGTCCAGGCCCGTCTGAAGTTTGCTAGAGTGCATTTGGATGATCCAGAAGAGGATTGGGAGAATGTCATATGGTCAGATGAAACCAAAATATAACTTTTTGGTAAAAACTCAACTCGTCGTGTTTGGAGGACAAAGAATGCTGAGTTGCATCCAAAGAACACCATACCTACTGTGAAGCATGGGGGTGGAAACATCATGCTTTTGGGCTGTTTTTCTGCAAAGGGACCAGGACGACTGATCCGTTTAAAGGAAAGTATGAATGGGGCCATGTATCGTGAGATTTTGAGTGAAAATCTCCTTCCATCAGCAAGGGCATTGAAGATGAAACGTGGCTGGGTCTTTCAGCATGACAATGATCCCAAACACACCGCCCGGGCAACGAAGGAGTGGCTTCATAAGAAGCATTTCAAGGTCCTGGAGTGGCCTAGCCAGTCTCCAGATCTCAACCCCATAGAAAATCTTTGGAGGGAGTTGAAAGTCTGTGTTGCCCAGCGACAGCCCCAAAACATCACTGCTCTAGAGGAGATCTGCATGGAGGAATGGGCCAAAATATCAGCAACAGTGTGTGAAAACCTTGTGAAGACTTACAGAAAACATTTGACCTGTATCATTGCCAACAAAGGGTATATAACAAAGTATTGAGAAACTTTTGTTATCGACCAAATACTTATTTTCCACCATAATTTGCTAATAAATTCATTAAAAATCCTACAATGTGATTTTCTGGATTTTCTTTTCTCATTTTGTCTGTCATAGTTGACGTGTACCTATGATGAAAAGTACAGGCCTCTCTCATCTTTTTAAGTGGGAGAAATTGCACAATTGGTGGCTGACTAAATACTTTTTTTCCCCCACTGTATGTTATATATTGATAACAGTCACTTAGCAAATAATTACCTCTTATCAATCTCATTCTGAACGTCGCATAATCCTTGAACCTGCAATAACCCTAACCTTATTGATGAATCTAGCAATACACAAATTGGCTTAATTATTTATTTACTAACTAACTAAATAATAACACAATACAAACACCTAGGTTATTGATTACTAACGTAATACATTGAAAACAGGTCCCTAGTGGACTGGACTAACAATATCATGACTGCTTGGGTAGAAGGAGGGTCAGAGTGGAAGGGAGAGAGAGATTCAAACTATCGTGGTTACTTTGGAAACTACACTCATTCGGATTAGAAATGCAACATGTATTTACGTGTAGCTGTCCTCGATATTTGAGTTGATGATGTAGGACTCTGGTTTGCCCACCAGAGATCTCAATGTCCTTGGTAGAGTTCCTGGTCATAGTAGTGGTTAGAATGGATACTTCAGATATACCAGAGGTTGTCTGAGAGGGATTGTCCTGTCCTCTCATGTCTTCAGTGAAAGTTCTCTAGATGACTGTACATGCCAGCTGCAGACTAAAATGATAAGGTCTAGTGCATTGTCTTCTTCTTCACCTCATGTAGAGGCTGAGAGTTTCAGAGTTTCTCAATTTCAAACGTGCGGACTAATGTCTCATGTTTTCTGGTCTTTCTGGTCTACCCATTTTGTAACGTGTAGCTTCAGCTTTCTTGTAGAAATTCAACCATTTGCAACATCCGGCTTATACCGTAGTATGCTTGGTCTTCCTTTGGTATGGAGTTGTAGTTTTAAACCATTTTGTAACGTTTAGCTCACGCTTCACGGCTGCTGGTCTTGTAGAGTGTCAACCATTTTAAGCTGTGGGCTTCCTGGTCTGGTAGAAATTCAACAATTTGCAACATTTGGCTCACGTCTCACGTCGCTGGTCTTGTAGAGTGTCAACCATTTTAAGCCATGGGCTTCCTGGTCTGGTAGAAATTCAACCATTTGCAACGTTTAGCTCACGCTTCACGTCTGCTGGTCTAATGTTTAAATGTTTTCCAAGGCTTTTTATGCACTCGGGGTAAAAGGGGCGTTCCATCATGTTTGTGCTCATCTGGGCGTGGCCACTGACTGAGAACAAATCAATATGGAAAACAATCATCTCATCTAGAATGCTAAAATCACATTATCTTCACAAAAGTATTATTATACTTAATAATTTGTTTTATACAACAGTTAGATGCAAACCTCATCTTTAAAGACATCACAACATAGTAAAAAATTTGACATGTTTTCCCACATTCTTTTAAGTAGGAATATTGTTTCATTTCCACTTTTGGATGTTGGAGTCTTGGCGGGAAGACTTCCTTTGTTAACAAAGGGGTCCTTTCTCCCAACACTTCATGGCAAGAAAGACAAAATCTGCACGGTATTTACGACCGGTCATAAAACTGGCTTCCAGGAAAGGGGGTGTTCAAATCTTTGAATTTTTGTTTAACCATAATATTTGTTGTAATATTTGTTATGTCTTTTCTAGTGGATTAAACTGAAATTGCAACCAACTTTCTATGGCTTGTTTTACAAATAGCGATATGTTGGAGATTATTTCATTTTCAAATGACCAAAAGTGAGAGGTTGTAATCTGAATAAAGGGTAAAAAGGCCATTCTTGAACATGGGGTGAGATATTCTTAATAATCTGCTAGAGAACCAGTTCTGATTTAAGTATAACTTTTGTATGACTGAAGCCTTTAGTGAGAGGTCTAATGCTTTAAAAATTAATCATTTCTGCCCTACGAATTCATATTAATTATATAAATAGGCCCGTTTAATTTTGTCTGGCTGGCCGTTCAAAATCAAATGAAATATTTTTTGCTCATATATATTTTTTTTTAAACGGGTCGATAGGTGTAGGCAAGGCCATAAGCAAATAGGTAAACTGGGATATGACTAAAGAGTTAATCAGAGTGATGTATCCACAAATATACAGGTATTTTCCTTTCCATGGTATTTTATCTATTTTTGCTAACTTTCTATTAAAATGTATTGTAGTGAGATAATTTCTTTCTTTCAGGATATGAATACTGAGTATGTCCACATCACCGTCCAGACTATTTTATTAGTAAACTACAAGGTAATGTAAAAGTTGCTTTTTAGTGATCAATCCGTAATATAGTACACATAATTTGGTTGTAATCCAGAGAGGTTAGAAAAAGTATCTAGATCATCTGTGAGGCTGTGGAGGGATTCAAATTGTGGATTAAAAAGAAAACATGAATCATCAGCGTACAATGACACCTTTGTTTTTAAGCCCTGGATTTCTAGCCCCTTGATATTATAGTTGGATCTGATTTTAATACCTAACATTTCGATGGCCATAATAAATAGATATGCCGATAGTGGACAACTTTGTTTTACTCCTCTTGACAGTTGAATACTTCCTGAGAAGTAGCCATTATTTACTATTTTACACCTAGGGTTACTATACATAACTTTAACCCATTGTAAAAGAGATTCTCCAAAATTGAAATATTCCAGGCATTGACTTTTTCCACTTTGATACGTTACAGCCTTATTCTAAAATGGATTACTTTGTTTTTTTCCCCTATATCAATCTACACAAAATACCCCATAATGACAAAGCAAAAACAGGTTTTTAGACATTTCTGCAAATTTATACAATAATGAAATATCACATTAACATAAGAATTCAAACCCTTTACTCAGTACTTTGTTGAAGCCCCTTAGGCAGCGATTACAGCCTCGAGTCGTCTTGTCTATGACTCTACAAGCTTGGCACACCTGTATTTGGGGAGTTACTCCCATTCTTCTCTGCAGATCCTCTCAAGCTCTGTCAGGTTGGATGGGGAGCGTCGCTGCACAGCTATTGTCAGGTCTCTCCAGAGATGTTTGATCGGGTTTAAGTCCAGGCTCTGGCTGGCCCACTCAAGGACATTCAAAGACTTGTCCCGAAGCCACTACTGTGTTGTCTTGGCTGTGTGCTTAGGGTCGTGGTCCTGTTGGAAGGTGAACCTTCGCCCCAGTCTGAGGTCCTGAGCGCTCCGGAGCAGGTTTTCATCAAGGATCTCTCTGTACTTTGCTCTGTTCATCTTTCCCTCGATCCTGACCAGTCTCTCAGTCCCTACCACTGAAAAACATCCCCACATCGTGATGCTGCCACCACCATGCTTCACCGTAGGGATGGTGCCAGGTTTCCTCCAGACGTAAAGCTTGGCATTTAGGCCAAAGAGTTCAATCTTGGTTTCATCCGACCAGAGAATCTTGTTTCTCATGGTCTGAGAGTCCTTTAGGTGCCTTTTGGCAAACTCCAAGCGGGCTGTCATGTGCCTTTTACTGAGGACTGGCTTCTGTCTGGCCACTCTACCATAAATACCTGATTGGTAGAGTGCTGCAGAGATGGTTGTCCTTCTGGAAGGTTCTCCCATCTCCACAGAGAAACTCTAGAGCTCTGTCAGAGTGACCATCAGGTTTTTGGTCACCTCACTGACCAAGGCCCTTCTCCCCTGATTGCAGAGATTGGCCGGCGGCCAGCTCTAGGAAGAGTCTTTGTGGTTCTAAACTTCTTCCATTTAAGAATGATGGCCACTGTGCTCTTGGGGACCTTCAATGCTGCAGAAATGTTTTGGTACCCTTCCCCAGATATGTGCCTCGACACAATCCTGTCTCGGAGCTCTACGGACAATTCCTTTCGACCTCATGGCTTGGTTTTTGCTCTGACATGCACAGTCAACTGTGGGACCTTATATAGACGGGTGTGTGTCTTTCCAAATCATGTCCAATCAATTGAATTTACCACAGGTGGACTCCAATCAAGTTGTAGAAACATCTTAAGGATGATCAATGGAAACAGGACGCACCTGAGCTCAATTTCGAGTCTGAATACTTATGTAAATAAGGTATTTCTGTTTTTTATAAGTTTGCAAAAAATTATAGAAACCTGTTTTCACTTTGTCATTATGGGGTATTGTGTGTAGATTGATGAGATTAAATATATATATATATATATATATATATATATACAGTGGGGGAAAAAAGTATTTAGTCAGCCACCAATTGTGCAAGTTCTCCCATTTAAAAAGATGAGAGAGGCCTGTAATTTTCATCATAGGTACATGTCAACTATGACAGACAAAATGAGGAAAAAAAATCAAGAAAATCACATTGTAGGATTTTTAATGAATTTATTTGCAAATTATGGTGGAAAATAAGTATTTGGTCAATAACAAAAGTTTCTCAATACTTTGTTATATACCCTTTGTTGGCAATGACACAGGTCAAACGTTTTCTGTAAGTCTTCACAAGGTTTTCACACACTGTTGCTGGTATTTTGGCCCATTCCTCCATGCAGATCTCCTCTAGAGCAGTGATGTTTTGGGGCTGTCGCTGGGCAACACAGACTTTCAACTCCCTCCAAAGATTTTCTATGGGGTTGAGATCTGGAGACTGGCTAGGCCACTCCAGGACCTTGAAATGCTTCTTACGAAGCCACTCCTTCGTTGCCCGGGCGGTGTGTTTGGGATCATCGTCATGCTGAAAGACCCAGCCACGTTTCATCTTCAATGCCCTTGCTGATGGAAGGAGGTTTTCACTCAAAATCTCACGATACATGGCCCCATTCATTCTTTCCTTAACACGGATCAGTCGTCCTGGTCCCATTGCAGAAAAACAGCCCCAAAGCATGATGTTTCCACCCCCATGCTTCACAGTAGGTATGGTGTTCTTTGGATGCAACTCAGCATTCTTTGTCCTCCAAACACGACGAGTTGAGTTTTTACCAAAAAGTTATATTTTGGTTTCATCTGACCATATGACATTCTCCCAATCCTCTTCTGGATCATCCAAATGCACTCTAGCAAACTTCAGACGGGCCTGGACATGTACTGGCTTAAGCAGGGGGACACGTCTAGCACTGCAGGATTTGAGTCCCTGGCGGCGTAGTGTTTTACTGATGGTAGGCTTTGTTACTTTGGTCCCAGCTCTCTGCAGGTCATTCACTAGGTTCCCCCGTGTGGTTCTGGGATTTTTGCTCACCGTTCTTGTGATCATTTTGACCCCACGGGGTGAGATCTTGCGTGGAGCCCCAGATCGAGGGAGATTATCAGTGGTCTTGTATGTCTTCCATTTCCTAATAATTGCTCCCACAGTTGATTTCTTTAAACCAAGCTGCTTACCAAGCTGCAAGAACCGTAAGCTGAAAATAGTGGCTACCTGTTATTAGTCACCCTTAGCGTCTTCACCATTGTCCGTGGCCTACACTATCCACCAGCCAGCTCTAGCTAGCCTGGACAATTCGTCGGCCAGTCTGCACAGCGTGCTATCGACCCAGCGTGCTATCGACCCAGAGCTTATTGGACTTTCTGCCGGAATCACTGGACCCTAGCGCCGGATCATCACAACCAGCTAGCTAGCTGCAACCTGTTGTTGGCTGATTACCATTGCCCTATAGCAAGCACCAGTTAGCCTTGAGCTAGCCTCAGGCCCATCTCCCGGCTATCTACCTCTCTGTCACCCGGACGGGACCTCCTAGTGTTGACACTGAGCCCCGCCTCGATCCAACACGACTGGTTTGCCGACGAAATAGTCTGATGTGGTTTCAACAGGCTTCCCGTTGCGACGACCACGAAGATCCATCTGCCACCCCCGGCCCGCTAGCACACGCAAACCACAACTGTGCTCCCTGCTAGCTGTGCTGAAGCACCAATTTGAACTGCTCTCGGACTCACATATTGCTGTTCACTGGACCTTATGATCACTCAGCTGCACAGCTGATGCCTGCTGGACTGTTCCTTTACACGGTACTCTGTCCTGTTTATTCTGTTTAGTCTTAGCCCAAACGTTATCGCTATTTCCAGTTGTGTCTTAGCTCTCTCTAATAACACATGTGACTGCTTTATGCCTCTCTCCCATGTCAATTATGCCTTGCCTATTGCTGTTTGGGTTAGTTCTTATTATACAATTTCAATGTAGAACCCCTAGTCCCTCTCAAACTGCCTCATATAGTTCCTTTGTTCCTCCCACCATACACGCCGAGACCGGCTCAATCGATGCCTCCAATGACGCTATCTCTTTCATTGTTACCCAACGCTTAGGGTTACCTGAACTGTACTCATATCCTTCCATATCCTTTTCTGTACATAATGCCCTGAATCTTTTCTACAACGTCCGGAGAACTGCCCCCTTTATTCTATGTACCCAACGCACTAGAAGACCAGTTCTTAAAGCCTTTAGTCGTATCCTTATTCTAGTCCTCCTCTGTTCCTCTGGTGATGTAGAGGCTAACCCAGGCCCTGCAGCCCCCAGTATCACTCCTACTCCCCAGGAGCTATCATTTGTTGACTTCTGTAACCGTAAAAGTCTTGGTTTTCTGCACATAAATATCAGAAGCCTCCTTCCTAAGCTTGAGTTATTCACTGCGTTAGCACACTCCGCCAACCCTGATGTTCTAGCAGTGTCTGAATCCTGGCTTAGGAAGGCCACCAAAAATTCTGAAATTTCCATCCCCAACTATAACATTTTCCGTCTAGATAGAACTGCCAAAGGGGGGTGGAGTTGCAATCTACTGTAGAGATAGCCTGCAGAGCTCCATCATACTATCCAGGTCTGTGCCCAAACAGTTTGAGCTTCTACTTCTAAAAATCCACCTTTCCAGAAATAAATCTCTCACTGTTGCCGCTTGCTACAGACCCCCCTCAGCCCCCCAGCTGTGCCCTGGACACCATATGTGAATTGATTGCCCCCATCTATCCTCAGAGTTCGTACTGCTTGGTGACCTAAATTGGGATATGCTTAACACCCCGGCCATCCTACAATCTAAACTAGATGCCCTCAATCTCACACAAATTATCAACGAACCTACCAGGTACAACCCTAAATCCGTAAACATGGGTACCCTCATAGATATCATCCTGACTAACTTACCCTCTAAATACACCTCCGCTGTCTTCAACCAGGATCTCAGCGATCACTGCCTTATTGCCTGCGTCCGTAGCGGGTCCGTGGTCAAACGACCACCCCTCATCACTGTCAAACGCTCCCAAAAACACTTCAGCGAGCAGGCCTTCCTAATTGACCTGGCCCAGGTATCCTGGATGGATATAGATCTCATTCCGTCAGTAGAGGATGCCTGGTTGTTCTTTAAAAGTAATTTCCTCTCAATCTTAAATAGACATGCCCCATTCAAAAATACAGAACTAAGAACAGATATAGCCCCTGGTTCTCCTCAGACTTGACTGCCCTTGACCAGCACAAAAACATCCTGTGGCGTACTGCATTAGCATCAAATAGCCCCCGTGATATGCAACTTTTCAGGGAAGTTAGGAACCAATATACACAAGCAGTTAGGAAAGCAAAGGCTAACTTTTTTCAAACAGAAATTTGCATCCTGTAGCACTAACTCCAAAACTTTTTGGGACACTGTAAAGTCCATGGAAAATAAGAGCACTTCCTCCCAGCTGCCCACTGCACTGAGGCTAGGAAACACTATCACCACCGATAAATCTACAATAATCGAGAATTTCAACAAGCATTTTGCTACGGCTGGCCATGCTTTCCACCTGGCTACCACTACCCCGGCCACCAGCTCTGCACCCTCCGCTGCAACTTGCCCATGCCCCCCGCTTCTCCTTCACACAAATCCAGACAGCTGATGTTCTAAAAGAGTTGCAAAATCTGGACCCCTACAAATCATCTGGGCTAGACAATCTGGACCCTTTCTTTCTAAAACTAGCCGCCGAAATTGTCGCAACACCTATTACTAGCCTGTTCAACCTCTCTTTCGTAACGCCTGAGATCCCCAGAGATTGGAAAGCTGCCGCGGTCATCCCCCTCTTCAAAGGGGGTGACACTCTAGATCCAAACTGTTACAGACCCATATCCATCCTGCCCTGCCTTTCAAAAGTTTTGAAAGCCAAGTCAACAAACAGATCACCGACCATTTCGAATCCCACTGTACCTTCTCCGCTATGCAATCCGGTTTCCGAGCTGGTCATGGGTGCACTTCAGCCACGCTCAAGGTCCTAAATGATATTATAACCGCGATCGATAATAGACAGTACTGTGCAGCCGTTTTCATTGACCTGGCCAAGGCTTTCGACTCTGTCAACCACCGCATTCTTATTGGCAGACTAAATAGCCTTGGTTTCTCAAATGACTGCCTCGCCTGGTTCACCAACTACTTCTCAGATAGAGTTCAATGTGTCAAATCGGAGGGCCTGTTGTCTGGACCTATGGCAGTCTCTATGGGGGTGCCACAGGGTTCAATTCTTGGGCCAACTCTTTTCTCTGTGTATATCAATGACGTCGCTCTTGCTGCTGGTGACTCTCAGATCCACCTCTACGCAGACGACACCATTTTGTATACATCTGGCCCTTCATTGGACACTGTGTTAACAAACCTCCAAACGAGCTTCAATTCCATACAACACTCCTTCAGTAGCCTCCAACTGCTCTTAAACACTAGTAAAACTAAATGCATGCTCTTCAACCGAACGCTGCTTGCACCCGCCCACCCGACTAGAATCACTACTCTAGACGGGTCTGACCTAGAGTATGTGGACAACTACAAATATCTAGGTGTCTGGTTAGACTGTAAACTCTCCTTCCAGACTCACATTAAGAATCTCCAATCCAAAGTTAAATCTAGAATCGGTTTCCTATTTCGCAAAAAAGCCTCCTTCACTCATGCTGCCAAACATGCCCTCGTAAAACTGACTATCCTACCGATCCTTGACTTCGGCGATGTCATTTACAAAATAGCCTCCAACACTCTACTCAGCAAATTGGATGTTGTCTATCACAGTGCCATCCGTTTTGTCTCCAAAGCCCCATATAATACCCACCACTGTGACCTGTACGCTCTTGTTGGCTGGTCCTCACTACATATTCGTCGCCAAACCCACTGGCTCCAGGCCATCTATAAATCACTGCTAGGCAAATCCCCGCCTTATCTTAGCTCATTGGTCACCATAGCAACACCCACCCGTAGTCTGCGCTCCAGCGGGTATATCTCACTGGTCATCCCCAAAGCCAACACCTCCTTTGGCCGCAATTCCTTCCAGTTCTCTGCTGCCAATGACTGGAACAAATTGCAAAAATCTCTGAAGCTGGAGACACTTATCTCCCTCACTAACTTTAAGCATCAGTTGTCAGAGCACCTTACCGATCACTGCACCTGTACACAGCCCATCTGAAATTAGCCCGCCCAACTACCTCATCCCTATATTGTTATTTATTTTGCTCATTTGTACCCAGTATCTCTATTTGCACATCATCTCTTGCACATCATTCCAGTGTTAATACTAAATTGTAATTATTTTGCACTATAGCCTATTTTATTGCCTTACCTCCATAACTTGCTAAATTTGCACACTGTATATTAATTGTATTTCTGTTGTATTTTTGACTTTGTTTTGTTTTACCCCATATGTAACTGTGTTGTTGTTTTTATCGCACTGCTTTGCTTAATCTTGGCCAGGTCGCAGTTGTAAATGAGAACTTGTTCTCAACTGGTTTACCTGGTTAAATAAAGGTGAAATAAAAAATAAATAAATAAAAACCTATTGCAGATTCAGTCTTCCCAGCCTGGTGCAGGTCTACAATTTTGTTTCTGGTGTCCTTTGACAGCTCTTTGGTCTTGGCCATAGTGGAGTTTGGAGTGTGACTGTTTGAGGTTGTGGACAGGTGTCTTTTATACTGATAACAAGTTCAAACAGGTGCCATTAATACAGGTAACGAGTGGAGGACAGAGGAGCCTCTTAAAGAAGAAGTTACAGGTCTGTGAGAGCCAGAAATCTTGCTTGTTTGTAGGTGACCAAATACTTATTTTCCACCATAATTTGCAAATAAATTCATTAAAAATCCTACAATGTGATTTTCTGGATTTTTTTTCCTAATTTTGTCTGTCATAATTGACGTGTACCTATGATGAGAATTACAGGCATATCTCATCTTTTTAAGTGGGAGAACTAGCACAATTAGTGGCTGACTAAATACTTTTTTCCCCCACTGTATATATATATATATATATATCCATTTTAGAACAAGGCTGTAACGTAACAAAAATGTGGAAAAGGTCAAGGGGACTGAATACTTTCCGTATCAACTGTATATATAAATTCCAGTCGTACTTTATCAAAAGCCTTTTCAAAGTCAGCTATGAATGCCAGGCCTGGTTTCCCAGATTGTTCATAATATTCTATTTTTTCCAGTACTTGTCTTATATTATCTCCAATGTATCGTCTATGTAAAAAACCTGTCTGATTAAGATGAATAATATCCAACAATACCTTTTTAATTCTATGCGCTATGCATGTTGCTATAATTTTTGCTTCACAACAATGAATTGTAAGGGGCCTCCAATTTTTATAATGGACTGGATCTTTATATTTACCACTTGGGTCCTTTTTCAGTCATAATGAAATCAGACCACATTGTTGAGTATCTGATAATCTACCATTTTTATAGGAGTTGTTAAAACATGCTAATAACGGTCCTCTGAGTACATCGAAAACGGTTTGGTATACCTCAACTGGTATGCCGTGAATATGAATGAATATGTTAGCTAGCACTAGCGAGCTACATGAAGTAAGAGAAAACATGTAATGTAAAATCTAATAAGGGTTCCCTGGGAAACACATGACCAACACTTTGGTTCCTAACCTGTCACAATAATTCCTCCCTGACTTTTTCATTTGTTGTCATGTTAAACAACAATGTATTCAAAGTGCTGTCCACTATATTCCAACTATAGAATTAGAATAATCATTCTATTTCCATGATTCCAACAGTTCACCAATTAATTAGGCCTATATAATGTACTGTATATTTGACCCATATCATGCAGCCCTACGTGGCACAGTGTGGAAATGATATAAAATGTGTGCAGGAAATGCTGAAATTTATGAAAATTATTTTTTTAGTTGAAGTTGGATTGAACAGTATGAAACAATCAGAATGGAGAAAGCCTGATTGAAATCACTTAACTTGAGGAGGATAGGGATAAGACATTGTTATATGTGAGTGGTTACAGGGTCCTAGTCATTTGACATTAGTTCCTACTTCACAGGAGGGCCGTTTGATTATTCAAATGTTTTTGTTGTTGCAGAAATGCCATCTTGAACATGCAAACTTTTAAGTGCCTTAATTACAAATGTTTATGTGATATATAAATATGAATAACAACGCTAAATTACGAGCCTAGTTTAGCCAAGGAGAGAGCACTGAGCTACAGTCACCTCCGAAATTATTTTCACCCTTGATAAAGATGAGCAAAAAAGACTGCATAAAATAAATAACACAAATACTGAGCTATTTTGTTTGCTCCAAAAAGTAAGTGTGTGTGTGTGTGTGTGTGTGTGTGTGTGTGTGTGTGTGTGTGTGTGTGTGTGTGTGTGTGTGTGTGTGTGTGTGTGTGTGTACGGAGCTGAGGGGCATACTACAAAGCAGGATCAATGAGTTAGCCAGCTAACTTGCATAAATATTCAGATTTTTTTATTTTTATGCATTGAAATATAAGCTTGAATGGTGTATGTGACAATAAAACATCTATAAATGGGCATGGTGTAATTGAAAAAAACAACATATCTAAGCTTAGATTTCTTAATTAATCAGAAAATCTATAGTTATTTCAGGTTGTTTTTCAAAGTTAGCTGGCTAACTCATTGATCCCAATCCACCATGGGATCCTATCCTGGTTTGAGTTCTGGTCCCTAGCCCTGGTTACTCACAACAGACAGACAGACAGACCTACAGACAGTGAATGCCGGGTGTGGCTGGCTCAGGCATCCTGCTTTTTATTCCTCGACGATCGACCATCTGGCAAATTGACTTTAGGCCAAATGGAGGGAAACCCAGCGACCATTTTGGTTCCGAGCAGGTCCTTCTTCCCCCGAACTGAATGATGTGCTGCCCAATCAGACGCTGGTTTCTCTTTTTAATCATTGGACACAAGGAGCGGGATAAACTGGTCTAGGTATGAATCAATGAATGAACCTTTCAGCTCATCTGCAACCCCCTGTTCTCAATGGCTTTATCTGTCTCATGGACACCTCCTCTCTCATCAGCCCCTTCCTCTCTTTCTTATCAAACCAAGAACGAAGGAATGATTTGGAATGATTTGCAAGGTCATGTTGACATAGATTGTAGCCATTTAATGTGAAATGTGGACTTCTCATGTTCTTTATATACTGAGTGTACAAAACATTAGTGTAAGGGCTGAGGACATGGTGTCTCTCGAAAAGTAGGGAGGGAAGCAGTTAGACGGGACGGCCGAGGGTAAAGCGGTCCTTTGGAAGTTTGCTGCCTGGAAAATAGGTGAGCCAGAAGTCTTCCTACACTTTGCATACAGTACATGGGTGATATAATTGATTTTTGAGATCAGTTGCGTTGAGTATCTCCTGCTGTACTATGGACTACATTAGGGCTGACCACATTTAGTCAACTGGTCGATAGGCTGTTGGTCGACCAAGATTTTTTTAGTAAGCAGTGGCACCTGTCTGATTCACGCCTGTCTGAGTGGACTAATCCATTGCGGAGGCCGCGGGGATGGCACACCAGTATCACCAGTAGTAAATATACCGTTCATTCCAATCATTTCTAATCTACAATGTTTGTTTGGTTAATTTCTGTTAATGCATTCAATATATTATTATTTCAGTCTTACCGTTGTCATTGTAGGAGTGGACACGTTGTTTGCACAACCTAGACTACACTTGTGAGAAAAAACATTTGGTTTATTTCATTCCATGTATGAGTTGTGTATTTATTCATTGTCTTTTGTTTGGTACGCTCCTGTCAATCTTGAGTAATGACCTGATAACGCATAGAGAAGTAGGCAGTGGTGACCCGTCATTCAGGGCAGTTCAGAGCCTCACCAGTTTTGAGCCCCACCTGTTGTGCATGTTATTTTGGCATTAATACATGTCACATATCAGTTTGCAAACAATGTAAAAAAAATAAAGAATAATTTAGATAATAAAGCTGCATACAAACATGGTCTCTTTTCTGCTTTCTTGAGTAAGGTAGTTCCAAAATGCAGGTGTTTCAGCCTAGCTTAGTGAATTCTGTGGTGGTGGGGCAGCCAGGGGAAAATACGGAGCGTAGGGGTTGGTAATGTTCCCTAGTTGCGCCGTGATTGGCACAGTGTTCTGTCACTCATGGGGACACTACGTCACCGCAAAATCTACGGGGAGAGCTCGAAAATTCAAGCCCCTTGGGTGCTGCCATAGAGTTACATTAGAAGTGCCCATCCAAGAAGGCTCAAGGTCATTGGCCACGGATAAAATGACGTCAAATCACGTTATATCTACCGTAGCTTTGAATGGACTGATTATGTCAACATCATGCTTAAAAAATCTTAGCTAGCAGTCATCATCATAAATCAAGTCGACAATCTACTGGCAAATCCTTTTCAATCCTTGTCATATGAAGAGAAATTATGAAGAGAAATTATAGATAAAACATATCGGTGCTCGTCGGCCATTGGACATAAATATTACACAACAAGTTGGAAATCACAAATTCAACAATGAGTGGTTTGGAAGGAATCAGTGGCTAACTGGAAGCACTGCAAAGCAATCACTAGCATGCTATTCAGTGGGGTGGGTGGGTGGTCCAAGTCTGGGTTTAAGGGTCTCTTTTCCAAGCTTAAAAGGATCAACATTCAACATTGGCCATGCTGTCAATCCAGCATGACTTCTGCTGCGCTCAAAACAACTGGAAACTCAGGACTGGGAAATCTCAGACTTCAGTAAGTTCAAGGCCTGGGAAAATAAGTTTTGAACGGTCATCCAACTCGGAATTCCAAGTCGGGAACTCAGGCCTCTTTGTAGAGCTCCAACCTGAAGATCACTGACGTCATGATTCAACCTTGTTTTTTTTCCAGAGTTCCCAGTTGTCTTGAAAGCACCATAAATCCAGAGAATGACAGACTTTTATGACAAAGCTTGATGACAAAAATGTTCCACGAAGGACCGCCGCGCCACCTTCCTGTTCAAGTGAGCACAGCACAACAAGGTGAGTCCAAAAATGTATTGTATGCTGCTGCATAAATTATGTAATATGCAAGGGAGATATGTATACTGTAGCTAAGAAAGTATGTATACTACTAAGTGTATGTTGTGTATTAAGCTGTTAATAGCCCATGTGCCTCACCCTAATAATGTGGTCCCTTTCCCCCTCATAACTTAGCCTACTGTCCTGACTTGGTGGTACACATTTAGCCTATAGTCTGTTTTATAGAAATGTCATCATCGAATATTGTAAGAGCTTTCATTGTCTGCTTATATGCCCCCTTTATTTATCCTACGGTTCTGACTTGGTGTACTGGGAGAATACTAAGAATGGCCCATGTTCTGTATTCTGTCGCTGTACATTTCAAAAGTGCTGAACAAATAGTTATATTGACTACATCCGTCCTAGCTCGCTCATTAATGTCATTCCCTTATGCCATAATTTGTACATCTCAATTGTCAGTAGAAACCACATTTGTTTAAGCAAGTTAGCCATATCAGCTATGTTTTTTTTTAAAGACAGTAAATGAGGCTGAATGAGCTGACAAGGCTCCGTTGATAGCCAGGTGTAGCAGTGAGAAGGATTCACTCCATGGTGCTGAAAAGAAAGCTCTGCTGTTGGGACAGCTTTATGTAGGCCCTAACAGTTTATGGGCACCGTTTGTCACCGTTATAGTGCAATTAATGTATTATTCAGTGTTGTGTTGTGGCTTTGCTGGCATGCATCCCCATTTTGGGGGGGGGGAGAGTTTGCCCCACCAAGATTTACATGCTAAAATCGCCAATGGAATTAGGACTAGTCTACCTGGCCTGTGCGCAAATGTAGTCTAATAAATGTGCCCATTTGGTACAATTTCTGATTGTCTTAAGTAATCCTTCTACCCCCCCTCCCCATAAAATTATATACAGTGGGGAAAAAAAGTATTTAGTCAGCCACCAATTGTGCAAATTCTCCCACTTAAAAAGATGAGGCCTGTAATTTTCATCATAGGTACACGTCAACTATGACAGACAAATTGAGAAAAAAAAATCTAGAAAATCACATTGAAGGATTTTTAATGAATTTATTTGCAAATTATGGTGGAAAATAAGTATTTGGTCACCTACAAACAAGCAAGATTTCTGGCTCTCACAGACCTGTAACTTCTTCTTTAAGAGGCTCCTCTGTCCTCCACTCGTTACCTGTATTAATGGCACCTGTTTGAACTTGTTATCAGTATAAAAGACACCTGTCCACAACCTCAAACAGTCACACTCCAAACTCCACTATGGCCAAGACCAAAGAGCTGTCAAAGGACACCAGAAACAAAATTGTAGACCTGCACCAGGCTGGGAAGACTGAATCTGCAATAGGTAAGTAGCTTGGTTTGAAGAAATCAACTGTGGGAGCAATTATTAGGAAATGGAAGACATACAAGACCACTGATAATCTCCCTCGATCTGGGGCTCCACGCAAGATCTCACCCCGTGGGGTCAAAATGATCACAAGAACGGTGAGCAAAAACCCCAGAACCACACGGGGGACCTAGTGAATGACCTGCAGAGAGCTGGGACCAAAGTAACAAAGCCTACCATCAGTAACACACTACGCCGCCAGGGACTCAAATCCTGCAGTGCCAGACGTGTCCCCCCTGCTTAAGCCAGTATATGTCCAGGCCCGTCTGAAGTTTGCTAGAGTGCATTTGGATGATCCAGAAGAGGATTGGGAGAATGTCATATGGTCAGATGAAACCAAAATATAACTTTTTTGGTAAAAACTCAACTCGTCGTGTTTGTAGGACAAAGAATGCTGAGTTGCATCCAAAGAACACCATACCTACTGTGAAGCATGGGGGTGGAAACATCATGCTTTGGGGCTGTTTTTCTGCAAAGGGACCAGGACGACTGATCCGTGTAAAGGAAAGAATGAATGGGGCCATGTATCGTGAGATCTTGAGTGAAAACCTCCTTCCATCAGCAAGGGCATTGAAGATTAAACGTGGCTGGGTCTTTCAGCATGACAATGATCCCAAACACACCGCCCAGGCAACGAAGGAGTGGCTTCGTAAGAAGCATTTCAAGGTCCTGGAGTGGCCTAGCCAGTCTCCAGACCTGAACCCAATAGAAAATCTTTGGAGGGAGTTGAAAGTCTGTGTTGCCCAGCGACAGCCCCAAAACATCACTACTCTAGAGGAGATCTGCATGGAGGAATGGGCCAAAATACCAGCAACAGTGTTTGAAAACCTTGTGAAGACTTACAGAAAATGTTTGACCTGTGTCATTGCCAACAAAGGGTATATAACAAAGTATTGAGAAACTTTTGTTATTGACCAAATACTTATTTTACTTATAGTTGACGTGTACCTATGATGAAAATTACAGGCCTCTCTCATCTTTTTAAGGGGGAGAACTTGCACAATTGGTGGCTGACTAAATACTTTTTTTCCCCTCTGTATATATATTGGGTGGTTGTCCCACTAGCTATCATAAGTTGAATGAACCAATTTGTAAGTCGCTCTGGATAAGAGCGTCTGCTGAATGACTTAAATGTAAAATGTTAACTCACCATCACTGTGGAGCTTCTCAAAGTAATCGAAGTCTGTTTTTACATCCATTGAGAATGACGATAGTTCTTCAACGCAGCGTATTTGAAAAATCTTTACAGCTCTCTACCTTTCGATTACCACTCAGCATGAAAGGGGAAAAAAATGGCATAATCTGATCTGGTGGAAAGTCATAAAATAGAGCTACCTGATTACTTCTTATCCCTTGCGCAAAAAAGCCTACAGCAGCGTCTGTCTGTCCAGAGCTCACTTGCGCTGGAAACTGTGGGCCCAGAATATTTTCTACAACGTTGCAAGTTTGCTAGCACGAGCTTTGCGCCAGACCAGTTAATACAATAGTTGATACAATGTTTCAAGTTCGTAGCCAATGTGATTTAAAGGATATTTATTTTTATCAGGATATTTTCTACCTGCAGGCTGCAATGTTTTCATTTGTTGGCTTTATGTAGGTTATTTTTACATATTGGCAATGGCAATAGAAGTTACTTCTAGATTTGTATCATTTTCATTTAGATATAATTTTGATTAACCACATGACATTGATTTTGAGATATGAAGACTTTATGAATTAAATTAAACTGTTTCACGACAATCGGCATATGAAAATCATAACTGGCACGCAGATCAGTAGAAATGGTACGATAACTTGGCACTCCAAATGGAAATGTTTGCCGACCGCTGGTGATCTCTGGCGCCCTCTTTAGTAATTTGTGAGTCTTAACAAGCTCAGTAGCCCACATATAGTTGATTTTATTCAAACATAGGGTGTGGAGAAACACATGTTTTAAAATGTCGACCAATCGATTGGTTCAAAGAACAGATGACTCTCGGGGACAGCCCTAGACTACATACACTGAGTGTACAAACATGCTCTTTCCATGACATAGACTGACCAGGTGAATCCAGGTGAAAGCTATGATCCCTTATTGATGTCACTTGTTAAATCCATTTCAATCAGTGTAGATGAAGGGGAGGAAGATTAAAGAATGACTTTTAAGACAAAATATTTAAGTGCCTTTGAACGGGGTATGGTAGTATGTGCCAGGCGCACAGATTTGAGTGTGTCAAGAAATGCAACGCTGCTGGGTTTTTCACGTTCAACAGTTTCCTGTGTGTATCAAGAATGGTTCACCACCCAAAGGACATCCAGCCAACTTGACACAACTATGGGAAGCATTGGCGTAAACATGGGCCAGCATCCCTGTGGAACGCTTGACACCTTGTAGAGTCCATGCACGGATAAAGTGAGGCTGTTTTGATGGCAAAAGGGGGTGCAACTCAATATTAGGCGTTCCTAATTTTTTTGTACACTCAGTGTATATCAAGGTTTGGAACAGTGAGGGGTGGGGGAGAATAATAATTTTCTCCGGTAAAAGATTACGTTTAAGCAACACTTTAGGAAATGTAGCTGGCTACATTCTTTCTTTCTATGAGAAACATTAGAAATATGATGGCCATACATCGTTTTCTCAAAAAAGACATTGCTTTTTCATTGTAAGATCATTTACTTGTGTGGCTGCCAGCCAAATAGCGTTGCACTTCTGTTGTTATCTGATAAAAATTAAGCTATTTTCTGCCGAATGTGTTGCACTAATGTATTTTCTGTGAAAGAAAACTATAGTTGCACGTCTCTGATTACTCTATTCAAGCAAAAAAACACTTGACTTTCAATATAAAACGTGACCCCTGTCAATACACACCTGGCCTCACCTGCTCCCCCTTTCTCCTGTTGTGCTATTTACAAACAAACACGTGACTGGCTCAACTGTTCTGGGGAACAGTATTGAAAAACTTCAAAGAAATTGTTTAAACGGTATTGAAAAACCATCCCGTGGCTATTTCCAAATACGGTAATATGGTATATACAGTATACAAGCCTAGTCGGTTTATCTGCAAATCAGTTCCATACACCGATCTCAAACCTCAAACAGTTCAAGGAATTATTTTAAGTGCATTATTATAGTATGACAATCAGATGAAAAAATGTCACTCTCATATGAGCCGATGGACAGACACACAAAATATATCCTATCAATGCAGACAGAGGGGGAAAGCAGGAGGGAGAGAGAACATTAAGATAAGAATTCTTCAGACACACTATGCATGCCGCGAGCTGCCATTTATTCTCCTAGAAAGAGGGGGGTAGGTAGAGGGAGTGGGAAAGAAAGAGAGAGAGGGAGAGGGAGAGAGAGATATGGAGAGAGAGGGAGAGAGACGGAGGGAGGGAGAGATACGCTAGCGGTTGATGCTTATCGCCAAACTGAACGAGCAGCTCACAGGTGAAGGATCTATTCAATTCCCTCACAGGGCCAAGGGCCTACTTTATACATGCACTTTCAGGCTGGCTGGGGTAAGTAAATGGAAACAGCACTGAATGCCTCAAAACTACACTGCTCAAAAAAATAAAGGGAACACTTAAACAACACAATGTAACTCCAAGTCAATCACACTTCTGTGAAATCAAACTGTCCACTTAGGAAGCAACACTGATTGACAATACATTTCACATGCTGTTGTGCAAATGGAATAGACAAAAGGTGGAAATTATAGGCAATTAGCAAGACACCCCCAATAAAGGACTGGTTTTGCAGGTGGTGACCACAGACCACTTCTCAGTTCCTATGCTTCCTGGCTGATGTTTTGGTCACTTTTGAATGCTGGCGGTGCTTTCACTCTAGTGGTATCATGAGACTGAGTCTACAACCCACACAAGTGGCTCAGGTAGTGCAGCTCATCCAGGATGGCACATCAATGCGAGCTGTGGCAAGAAGGTTTGCTGTGTCTGTCAGCGTAGTGTCCAGAGCATGGAGGCGCTACCAGGAGACAGGCCAGTACATCAGGAGACGTGGAGGAGGCCGTAGGAGGGCAACAACCCAGCAGCAGGACTGCTACCTCCGCCTTTGTGCAAGGAGGAGCAGGAGGAGCACTGCCAGAGCCCTGCAAAATGACCTCCAGCAGGCCACAAATGTGCATGTGTCTGCTCAAAGCGGTCAGAAACAGACTCCATGAGGGTGGTATGAGGGCCCGACGTCCACAGGTGGGGGTTGTGCTTACAGCCCAACACCGTGCAGGACGTTTGGCATTTGCCAGAGAACACCAAGATTGGCAAATTCGCCACTGGCGCCCTGTGCTCTTCACAGATGAAAGCAGGTTCACACTGAGCACATGTGACAGACGTGACAGAGTCTGGAGACGCCGTGGAGAACGTTCTACTGCCTGCAACATCCTCCAGCATGACCGGTTTGGCGGTGGGTCAGTCATGGTGTGGGGTGGCATTTCTTTGGGGGGCCGCACAGCCCTCCATGTGCTCGCCAGAGGTAGCCTGACTGCCATTAGGTACCGAGATGAGATCCTCAGACCCCTTGTGAGACCATATGCTGGTGCGGTTGTCCCTGGGTTCCTCCTAATGCAAGACAATGCTAGACCTCAGTTCCTGCAAGAGGAAGGCATTGATGCTATGGACCGCCCGTTCCCCAGACCTGAATCCAATTTTTTTTTTTTTTGTCATTTAGCAGACGCTCTTATCCAGAGCGACTTACAGTTAGTGAATACATATTTTTTTTATACTGGCCCCCCTTGGGAATCGAACCCACAACCCCGGCGTTGCAAACGCCATGCTCTATCAACTGAGCTACATACCTGCCGGCCATTCCCTCCCCTACCCTGGACGACGCTGGGCCAATTGTGCGCCGCCCATGAGTCTCCCGGTCGCGGCCGGCTGCGACAGAGCCTGGATTCGAACCAGGATCTCTAGTGGCACAGTTAGCACTGCGATGCGGCGCCTTAGACCACTGCGCCACTCAGGAGAACCGGAGGCGCTACCTGGGATAATACATCTGGGACATCATGTCTCGCTCCATCCACCAACGCCACGATGCACCACAGACTGTCCAGGAGTTGGCGGATGCTTTAGTCCAGGTCTGGGAGGAGATCCCTCAGGAGACCATCCGCCACCTCATCAGGAGCATGCCCAGGCGTTGTAGGGAGGTCATACAGAAAGAAAAAAAAAGTATTTAATAAGATTATTTCATTCCTTCAGATCTAGGATGTGTTATTTTAGTGTTCCCTTTATTTTTTTGAGCAGTGTATTTCTGAGGTGTTATCACTTGAGGACGAAAGGAAGACTATATTTAGCCTACTACAGTGTATGTGGTCTTTCCCAAGAGACCCTGATATTTTCATGAAAAAAGTTGCCTTTACCTGGTTGTAACAGAGACCGTTTGGTTGTAATGTGGCGTCTATGACATCTTCTCAACAACAAAACCAGTGAATGACATTATTATAGCCAGAGAATTACGTCTTTAAGACGTATTATGCCACATTGTTCTTTCAATAGTTTGCAGTGAATTCAAACTCATTGCAATTCCAAACCTCATCAGGTACATTAGCATGCAGCACCCTGCCTGTCGAAGTGTCAACATTTCCAACTTTAATTAGTGAAGGTGCAATACTTTATCAACCCACAGCTCGGAGCACCACCGCCACTAAAATTAGCTAAACAATAATAACGCTAATAAGCCTCAGCAGTAACCGTATTAATACATTAATGAGAAATAATTACGTATTAGGACTTGGGAGTAGCAGGTAAGATCCGGCCAGTTCCAGCAGAACATACCGTCGGTCCAGAATGTCACCAACAAAATACACAAGGGTTTCATGGGTTCGTTGTTTAAGGAAGCCCTGTTTGCCTTATCTCCTTCATTCAGGGGCCATGATTACTGCCACGCTAATTAAAACAATAAACAGTATCTGTTAAATAGCCTCATAACGATAGAGAGAGGCAGGGGCAGAGAGCGAGAGAGAGAGGCAGGCTGGAGACGCTGAGTTAAACATGTCAGTTCAGTTCCATTCTCCTCTGGTTTCTTCTCATGTATGCAGGAGCACATCACATAGGAGAAAGAGTACAGAGAGAGTGAGAGACAGAGAAAGGACATGAGAGGGAGGCAGAGAAATAAAGGTGAGAGGAGAGAGGGCTGAAGTCTGCTGTTTGCATGGTTACCGTTGTTGAATGTTTGATGAGTGAATTAACCTCAGTCTCAACACACCTCTCTGGAACACTCAGCTACAGGGTAGGGCAGTAAACAGAGACTCAACTTTGCATTCAGTACATGTTTAACCAGTGCTATGGGGTCATGGATCTGAGAACCCAATGCTTTCCAGAAAGGCAAAACCACAAATAGACCAATAGAATTGTGCTATATTGGGAAAACCACTGTTTTTTTGTATTCTTTTGGGGATGTGGTGGTGTTGGTAATCCATTAAACTGTCTGTTGTCCCCTGCCAAAAATAGTTTAGGTTCTATTGGTTTCAATTGACAATGTTGGTCACAGAGCGCCTGGGTGATTTAGTTTGGGAGACCTTTGCGGCTCGTCTGGAATTTAAACCACTCACCATCGTTGAGGTCCTGTAGCAGGTTCTCACCTCCAGAGAAGTCCAGTCTAACTTTGATGTTGACTGTGAGGGTGACAGACTGGCCTGGCTTCAGAGGCAGCTGAGACACAGCCTCCTCTAGGTCCCAGCTCAGGAACTCTCCAAACAACTTCTCTATAGGAAACAATACAACAAGACAATGAATAAAGTAGTGCACAGAGAAAACCTTCAGAGTTAGACTTTGTGGAAACAACAGGCAAAGAGAGAGAGAGACAGAGAGAGAGCGAGATGTAATGAAGCATTATACTCTATAAATCTCAGGACAACCTCTCTGAGGTAGTCAATACTGATTTAAAGACAGGTAATAACAGTACACTGCTACCCTTCTCAACTAACGTCTAAACTGTCCAAACTTCACTACAGAAACAAAGACTGTTTGTTCTTAAAAGTGTAAAAGGGGAGAGTACTAGGGAACTTTCTACCAACACTTAGTGGACCACAACAAACATAATGTTCAGTTGTACACCGAAGCAAAAATGAATCAGAAAACATAATGCTGAGTAGGAACTTTCAAGTCAGATTCATCTGGAGTTTATTGCTCTGTTAGCCAAGTCAGCATCGAGACGAGAAGATTCATATTATTAGTTGCATATTATTGAGGGCATCCAATTATGTGTGTGTGTGTGTGTGAGTGTGTGTCTGCCTACATCATCACAGTGTAAACCTGTTCATCTGATGTTTAGAGGCTAAAACTATTACACCCCTGGGTGAAAGGTTAATAGCTGCCGGTTGGTGGTTGGCAGGTCAGCTAACTATCATCACTCAACGATAGCATTGTATCTCTCCATGTGGGTGTTGTTGTGTAACTAAATAGGCTGATTTATGTTAAACCCTACAGCCACCTGAGCCTGATGGGTGAGTCAGATGCTGCCACTTGAACCAGATTGGATGGATGGAAGAAAAGAACAACAAATGAATGATACATCAGCTGAATAGCCCATGTGGCTTTGTCTTAAACAGGTGTGCTCTTCGGTGCACTGCAGCTCCCGCTGGGTTCAAAGCAACAGGCTGGTAATAAAGTGCTAACCAAAGCAGTCTCGCTTATTTTACTCTCACTTGTTCAATCTCCCCGTCTTTCACATCCTAGTTCTCTCTCGCTCTCTCTCACGCTCTCCCTCGGTTATAATTTTTTTATATACAGTACCAGTCAAAAGTTTGGACACACCAACTCATTCAAGTTTATTTTTTATTTTAACTATTTTCTACATTGTAGAATAATAGTGAAGACATCAAAACTATGAAATAACACATATGGAATCATGTAGTAACCAAAAACAAATCAAAACATATGTTATATTTGAGATTCATCAAATAGCCACCCTTTGCCTTCATGACAGCTTTGCACACTCTTGGCATTCTCTCAACCAGCTTCATGAGGTAGTCACCTGGAATGCATTTCAATTAACAGGTGTGCCTTGTTAAAAGTTAATTTGTGGAATTTCTTTCCTTAATGCGTTTGAGCCAATCAGTTCTGTTGTGACAAGGTAGGGGGGTGTATACAGAAGATTTGGTAAAAAACCAACTCCATATTATGACAAGAACAGCTCAAATAAGCAAAGAGAAACGACAATCCATCATTACTTTAAGACATGAAGGTCAGTCAATCCAGAACATTTCAAGAACTTTGAAAGTTTTTTCAAGTGCAGTCACAAAAACCATCAAGCACTATGATGAAACTGGCTCTCAGAGGACAGCCACAGGAAAGAAATACCCAGAGTTACCTCTGCTGCAGAGGATAATGTGTGATTGTGCTTTGCTTGTGACACTGTCTGTGATTTATTTAGAATTCAAGGCACACTTAACCAGCATGGCTACCACAGCATTCTGCAGCGATACACCATCCCATCTGGTTTGCGCTTAGTGGGACTATCATTTGTTTTTCAACAGGACAATGACCCAAAACACACCTCCAGGCTGTGTAAGGGCTATTTGACCAAGGAGAATGATGGAGTGCTGCATCAGATGACCTGGTCTCCACAATCACCCGACCTCAACCCAATTGAGATGGTTTGCGATGAGTTGTACCGCAGAGTGAAGGAAAAGCAGCCAACAAGTGCTGTTGGAAAAGCATTCCAGCTTTTGAGAGAATGTCAAGAGAGAAGCTGGTTGAGAGAATGTCAAGAGTGTGCAAAGCTGTCATCAAGGCAAAGGGTGCTACTTGAAAAATATAATTTTGTTTAACAATTTTTTGGTTATTCCATATGTGTTATTTCATAGTTTTGATGTCCTATAGTGATGTCTTCTCTATAATTCTACAATGTAGAAAATAGTACAAATAAAGAAAAACCCTTGAATGAGTAGGTGTGTCCAAACTTTTGACTGGTACTGTGTGTGTGTGTGTGTGTATATATATATATATATATATATATATATATATATATATATATATATATATATATATATATATTGTGATGTCACGAGAGGCTGTGTCCTGGAGGGACGTTACATCCCCCTGAGGTGGCTGCAAACCCAGACAGCTATGGCTCCATCTGCTGGTATGGTCGAGACTCCACCCCTCTATGGCCAATCTTCCCACGCAGCTGAAACAAATGAGGAGCTGATGAGCTGAAGGTTTGGGAAGGGAAGAGACACACTGAGGGAGTGTGTGGGGGGTGAAGAGACACAGTCTCCAACCTGGGCTCTCTGGAGGACAAGAGTGCTGCACGTCCACTTCCATGCGGAATATAAGGATTTGGAGATACTTACCTTGGGAAATACTCACCTTTGAATATATGCACCTGTGGAAATACGTGAGAGACATTTGGAAGGACTTTCTGCTGGGTTGGCCACTAGCTTGCAACGTGGACTACAGTAAGGCTGGGGAAAAGTTATCTGAGCGCAGTGAGAATTATGATTTTGGATGTGGAAGAGACATCCCTGAACTGTTAACCCTTAAAGAGCCACAAGAGAACAGAATTTTTTTATATTTTCGTTAATTTCCCAAGACCTATAATAAAATCCTTGTTTTGTTTGAACCTTGTCTCCTTGCACTACTTGAGCAATCCCGCTGAAAGCTGTGTAGCCTCTCGTGACGTCACAGATGGTGGAGAATACGGGCACGCTCAAGCGTTAATAGTGCATGTCAGAGGAGGATACCGAAGGTTTGATCACCCAGTTTTCCTTGGCTCGTAGGCTCCCCGCCCGACTGAAATGGAGGACATTGAAAGCCCTTGTTGCTGGCCAGCAAGCCCAGATGCAAGCAAACGTTGCTCTCTTGGAGGAGCAAAAGAAAGCCAACCTTCTGAAGGCAGAGGAATTGCAGTTGCAGAGACAGAGGGTTGTCCAAAATACCCGCCCAATAAAGGCAAGTGACTTTATATCTAAGATGGGAGCTACGATGACATTGAGGCATACCTGCATGCATTTGAGGCCACGTCCAATAGGGAAGCCTGGCCCAAGCAACAGTGGGTTGGTCTGTTAGCCCCCCTTTCTAACCGGGAAAGGCTGAATGCTGTCCGGGACCTGGGCCCTGACCAGGTTACTGACTATGATGCCCTGAAGTCTGAGATCCTCAGCAGATATGGACTCACAAAGTTTGGTATGGCCCAGCGCTCTCACGGCTGGACCTTCCAACCAGACCAACCTCCTCGGGCGCAGATGCATGAACTTGTCCGAATCGCAAGGAAATGGCTGGATCCGCAGAGGAATACAGCAGCGGCGGTGGTGGAGGCCGTTGTGGTGGATCGTTACCTACGCGCCCTGCCTTATGAGGCAAAACGGTTCATCAGTCAACAGGCCTTGACCACGGCTGATCTGACCGTGGAAGCTGTGGAAAAGTACCAGGCCACAGCGGAGATGCTGAATGCTTCCCGAAAAAGACCCCAGTCGGCCCCCCACCACAAATGGGAAGAACCCGTCCAAAGGACCCCAAGGTCTCGAACCCAGCCACGTCAGGACTTATCCCGGCTCAGGGGGAGCCAGAAACCAGGCGGGTCCAAGAAGAGTACACCGGGAGAGGGAAACTCGGCAGTGTTACGGTGTGGGAGATGGGACATATCTCCTGGCAGTGTGGGAAACCAGCCGATGAACCTATGCCCACTGCGGAGTCCTCCAGCTCAGCACCCCCACACCGTTTTGCCTCGCTCTTGGGAGTCGTAGATGGCGGCCCAGATCGACCCCCACCTGCCCGGTAACTGTGAATCACCATGATGTGGAGGCCTTACTGGATTCTGGTAGCCCGGCCACCCTGGTGCGTAAGGGATTTGGTGGGCCCAACGTGTCTGACCCCGGGAAAGTCCTCCCAGTTTCCTGTGTCCATGGGGACACCAGAGAATACCCCATTACTGAACTTACAATGACCAGCACACGGGGAACCATACACAAGGACAAGCCGGGGTGGTTGATTCCCTCCCGTCCCTGTCCCAATTGGACGAGACTGCCCAAGCCTTTACCCACTCTGGAGAGAGTCTCAGGAAGGGATACCCTAGCCGAGGAACGGAGAGGCAAGACTCATCCTGGGGAAGGCTCCGGTCAATCCTCCGAATTCCTCTCCGGCCTCCCGCGCTCTGATAGGGATGGCAGGTGCCCAGACCGACACAGAGACGGAGCTACAGAATCTGGACAAAGAACTGTCTGGTCTGAAGGGGACCGCTGAGAGGTATCGTTTGTTAAAGCAACAGTTAGACATGAAGACAGAAGAGTTAGATATCCTCCAGGCTAAACTCCAACAGAGCTCCTTCCTAAGCAACAGGAGGAGCTGGAGAGGCTGCGCAGGACCATCGAGGAGTGTGAGGAGAACCCTGCGCAGTAGTAAGGAGGTCCCAGAAGAAGGCAGAGGAGAAGTACAAGGTGTTGGAGAACAAGATGAAGAATGCGGAGGCAGAGAGAGAAGAGGAACTGAAAGCTGCTCAACAGAAGCTAAACTCTGCTAAAACCAAGGCTGATCGTTCAGTAAGAAACTCAAGGAGAGACAACAGGAGGCTGAGTCCCTGGTCCTAGAGTTGGAGGAGTTGAAGAGAGAGCAGTCTGGCAAGCACCACGCAACGCGGACGCCCTCTCCGGCGTGATGCCTTCTTCGCTGCCTTTACTCCGACGAGGACGTCGGTCCCGAGGAGGGGGATGTGTGATGTCACGAGAGGCTGTGTCCTGGAGGGACGTTACATCCCCCTGAGGTGGCTGCAAACCCAGACAGCTATGGCTCCATCTGCTGGTATGGTCGGGAACTCCACCCTCTATGGCCAATCTTCCCACGCAGCTGAAACAAATGAGGAGCTGATGAGCTGAAGGTTTGGGAAGGGAAGAGACACACTGAGGGGAGTGTGTGGGGGTGAAGAGACACAGTCTCCAACCTGGGCTCTCTGGAGGACAAGAGTGCTGCACGTCCACTTCCATGAGGAATATAAGGATTTGGAGATACTTACCTTTGGGAAATACTCACCTTTGGATATATGCACCTGTGGAAATACGTGAGAGACATTTGGAAGGACTTTCTGCTGGGTTGGCCACTAGCTGCAACGTGGACTACAGTAAGGCTGGGGAAAAGTTATCTGAGCGAGTGAGAATTATGATTTTGGATGTGGAAGAGACATCCCTGAACTGTTAACCCTTAAAGAGCCACAAGAGAACAGAATTTTGTTATATTTTCGTTAATTTCCCAAGACCTATAATAAAATCCTTGTTTTGTTTGAACCTTGTCTCCTTGCACTACTTGAGCAATCCCGCTGAAAGCTGTGTAGACTCTCGTGACGTCACAATATATATATATATATATAAACTCAGCAAAAAAAAGAAACTCTTCAACTGCGTTTATTTTCAGCAAACTTAACATGTGTAAATATTTGTATGAACATAACAAGATTCAACAACAGACATAAACTGAACATGTTCCACAGACATGTGACTAACAGAAATTGAATAATGTGTCCCTGAACAAAGGGGGGGGGGTCAAAATTAAAAGTAACAGTCGGAATATGGTGTGGCCACCAGCTGCATTAAGTACTGCAGTGCATCTCCTCCTCATGGACTGCACCAGATTTGCCAGTTCTTGCTGGCAAATCACCAAGGCACCTGCAAGTTCCCAGACATTTCTGGGGGGAATGGCCCTAGCCTCACCCTCCAATCCAACAGGTCCCAGGCGTGATCAATGGGATTGAGATCCGGGCTCTTCACTGGCCATGGCAGAACACTGACATTCCTGTCTTGCAGGAAATCACGCACAGAACGAGCAGTATGGCTGGTGGCATTGTCATGCTGGAGTGTCATGTCAAGATGAGCCTGAAGAAAGGGTACCACATGAGGGAGGAGGATGTCTTCCCTGTAACGCACAGTGTTGAGATTGCCTGCAATGACAACAAGCTCAGTCCGATGATGCTGTGGCCCCAGACCATGACGGACCCTCCGCCTCCAAATCGATCCCGCTCCAGAGTACAGGCCTCGGTGTAACGCGCATTCCTTCGACGATAAACACAAATCCGACCATCACCCCTGGTTAGACAAAACCGCGACTCGTCAGTGAAGAGCACTTTTTGTCAGTCCTGTCTGGTCCAGTGACGGTGGGTTTGTGCCCATAGGCGATGTTGTTGCCGGTAATGTCTGGTGAGGACCTGCCTTACAACAGGCCTACAAGCCCTCAGTCCAGCCTCTTTCAGCCTATTGTGGACAGTCTGAACACTGATGGAGGGATTGTGCGTTCCTGGTGTAACTCGGGCAGTTGTTGTTGCCATTCTGTACCTGTCCCGCAGGTGTGATGTTCGGATGTACCGATCCTGTGCAGGTGTTGTTACACGTGGTCTGCCACTGCGAGGAAGATCAGCTGTCCGTCCTGTCTCCCTGTAGCGCTGTCTTAGGCGTCTCACAGTACGGACATTGCAATTTATTGCCCTGGCTTCATTTGCAGTCCTCATGCCTCCTTGCAGCATGCCTAAGGCACGTTCACGCAGATGAGCAGGGACCCTGGGCATCTTTCTTTTAGTGTTTTTCAGAGTCAGTAGAAAGGCCTCTTTAGTGTCCTAAGTTTTCATAACTGTGACATTAATTGCCTACCGTCTGTAAGCTGTTAGTGTCTTAAAGACCGTTCCACAGGTGCATGTTCATTAATTGTTTATGGTTAATTGAACAAGCATGGGAAAGTGTTTAAACCCTTTACAATGAAGATCTGTGAAGTTATTTGGAATTTTACTAATTATCTTTGAAAGACAGGGTCCTAAAAAAGGGACCTTTCTTTTTTTGCTGAGTTTATATGTTAATTTTGCTGAGGTGATTAATGAAAAATACTGAAATTACAAAATCATGCCAGGTTAGTAGTATGAATGGGTTAGGGAATGGCCACCCAGACTATTTACATTGACCTGGATGGCAGGAAGTACTGGGCTGTACGCACTACCCTCTGTAGTGCCTTGCGGTCGGAGGCTGAGTAGTTGCCATACCAGGCAGTGATGCAACCAGTCAGGATGCTCTCAATGGTGCAGCTGTATAACTTTTTGAGGATCTGAGGACCCATGCCAAATCTTTTCAGTCTCTTGGGGGAGAATAGGCTTTGTCGTGCCCTCTTCACGACTGTCTTAGTGTGTTTGGACCATGATAGTTTGTTGGTGATGTGGAACTTGAAGCTCTCAACCTGCTCCACTCCAGCCCCGTCGATGAGAATGGGGGCATGCCCGGTCCTCTTTTTCCTGTAGTCCACAATCATGTCCTTTGTCTTGATCACGTTGAGGGAGAGGTTGTTGTCCTGGCACCACACGGCTAGGTCTCTGACCTCCTCCCTACAGGCTGTCTCATCGTTGTCGATGATCAGGCCTACCACTGTTGTGTCGTTGGCAAACTTAATGATGGTGGTGGAGTCGTGCCTGGCCATGCAGTCATGGGTGAACAGGGAGTACTGGAGGGGACTGAGCATGCACCCCTGAGGGGCCCCCGTGTTGAGGATCAGAGTGGCATAGGTGTTGTTACCTACCCTTACCACCTGGGGGCGGACAGGTTGAAAATGTCAGTGAAGACACTTGCCAGTTGGTCAGCGCATGCTCTGAGTACATGGCCTGGTAATCCGTCTGGCCCTGCGGCCTTGTGAATATTGACCTGTTTAATGTTCTTACTCACATCGGCTCAGGAGAGCGTGATCACACAGTCGTCCGGAACAGCTGATGCTCTCATGCATGCTTCAGTGTTGCTTGCCTCGAAGCGAGCATAGAAGTAATTTAGCTCATCTGGTAGGCTCGTGTCACTGTGCAGCTCGCGGCTGTGCTTCCCTTTGTAGTCTGTAATAGTTTGCAAGACCTGCCACATCCGACAAGCGTCGGAGCCGGTGTAGTACGATTCAATCTTAGTCCTGTATTGACACTTTGCCTGTTTGATGGTTAGTCGGAGGGCAAAGCGGGATTTCTTATAAGCGTCCGAGTTAGAGTCCCGCTCCTTGAAAGTGGCAGCTCTACCCTTTAGCTCAGTGCGGATGTTGCCTGTAATCCATGGCTTCTGGTTGGGGTATATAATGTTTGTGTCATCATCGCAAATCAACTGCATTATACTTAAACACTTCAACTTCAACCAGTAAAATGTCTCTTTGGCTAGTTTTTGCTACAGCCTATTTCAATGAGTGTTAGCATTCTAGCTAACAACTACTGCATCCAAGATAGTTATTTTGCAAAGATCACAACCAAATATAATCTTAGCGACTGTTCAAGCAAGAATCAAAACATAATTGTAAGCGTATGAGAACCCCAAAAAGTTATTTTGTTTAGAAGTAATAAAGATGTCATGTTGAATGGGCGCAGATGGCGATGGCTTTCTTACTGCCGCCAAGAGTCGACAGTAAGAAAGTGTGTCATGTACTGGAAAAGGGTCTATAGACAGGCTAGAAATGTTTTAACAATTATATTTTTTTGGTGAAGCTTGCATTCAATTGCCATTCCCTGTTGCACACAACAAACTTATATTCCCCTTGTCACATGGGGATTCATGGCTGATTAATAGGTATATATAGTCTTTTTTTTTTTTTTTCCTCTTGAGATGGGAAAACATGTTTTTTATGAAGTTGATCATGTGCTCTTTATGACAATGTTAAAATGAAGTGAAATCAAAAGTTATTTTTTAACCAAGTTACCCTTCTCAAAAGGCACCGAATTGGTGGAATGACCCATTTATGTTACCTGGGTGTGAGGTCAGAGGCCCATCAGGGGCCCATTTTGGCTCTTAGATGAGAATGAAAGATGCATGAATGTACTGTAGGTACAGTTGCTCTCTGACCCTGTCATACCACATCAGCAATATTACATCTAGCCTTAGATGTTTTATCCAGGCCTTAGATCTGCAGGCACTGAGGCCTCACATATACATGGAGGAAGTAGCCTCTGAGCAATCTGATGATCTGACATTCCATTAGCTTTACCTGGTACACTGAGCTTAGTATGTTTAGTGGAGGTGGTCATCAACATGCTACACATACATAAGACTGCAGGGCGAACACTTCCAAGAGCTCAGCTAAATTCTGCACATTTTCCAGACTACTTCCCAAATGGCACCCGATAATCTATATAGTGCACTACTTTTGACCACTTTTGTAGGGAATACGGTGCCCTCTGGGATACAACCTAAGCAGAGACAGATACACTCATTGGAGGAAAACAAACAGAACCTCCAAAGCTATAAATGTACCGTAGCAAATTTACAGTGGATTAGTATTTTTGACGGGTGCAAAAGTTGATGTGAGAATCTCTGTGGCTGAAATCCCTGTGAATGACGAGGACCTAATAGCTCAAAATGGATGTACTTTAGCAATGGGCATGTAGGTATCATCAAATATAAATGGCGGATTATTTTACTGAACACGGACATGGGCAGGCTGGGTGTCATACTAAAAAAATGGAGTTTGTGTAGAATCTCTGGAGTAAGTGGAATTATTGTGTAATCCTAACACACATAATTCATTAGATTTGTTATTGCCAAACATCCATGTTTTGGAGATGAAACAAACTACTCTGCAGGTACAAGAGTGAGAAAGGGAAGTGCACTAGACTAGACCATTAGAGCCTAGAAAGGTACACTATATATACAAAAGTATGTGGACACCCTGGATTAGTGGATTCGGCTATTTCAGCTAGACCCGAGCACACAGCCATGCAATCTCCATAGACAAACATTGGCAGTAGAATGGCCTTACTGAAGAGCTCAGTGACTTTCAACGTGGCACACGTCATAGGATGCCACCTTTCCAACAAGTCAGTTCGGCAAATATCTGCCCTGCTAGAGCTGCCCCGGTCAACTGTAAGTGATGTTATTGTAAAGTGGCCACACAAGCTCACAGAATGTGACCGGCATGTGCTGAAGCACGTATAAATCGTCTGTCCTCGGCTGCAACACTCACTACCGAGTTCCAAACTGCCTCTGGAAGCAACGTCAGCACAATAACTGTTCGTCGGGAGCTTCATGAAATGGGTTTCCATGGCCGAGCAGCCGCACACAAGCCTAAGATCACCATGCGCAATGCCAAGCATTGGCTGGAGTGGTGTAAAGCTCTGGAGCAGTAGAAACGTGTTCTCTGGAGTGATGAATCATGCTTCACCATCTGGCAGTCCGACGGACAAATCTGGGTTTGACGATGCCAGGAGAACGCTACCTGCCCCAATGCATAGTGCCAACTGTAAAGTTGGGTGGAGGAGGAATAATGGTCTGGGGCTGTTTTTCATGGTTCAGGCTAGGCCCCTTACTTCCAGTGAAGAAAATCTTAACGCTACAGCATACAATGACATTCTAGATGAGTCCGTGCTTCCAACTGGAAGTAAGTCCTTGCAGCAATGTTCCAACATCGAGTGGAAAGCCTTCCCAGATGAGTGGACGCTATTATAGCAGCAAAGGGGGGACCAACTCCATATTAATGCCCATGATTTTGGAATGAGATGTCAGACAAGCAGGTGTCCACATACTTTTGGTCATGTAGTGTACATACATCCCATGAAATCACAATGCACTTCAGTGACACACTGTTAGACACGTAGGACACTTCTGATCCCCAAAAAGGTGACATGGTAGGGGGGCCATGATATATAGATTGTGTTAATGACACAGAGCCTGAAATATTCATACAAGTAGAGACTCCACTGGGTAAATTGAGAGAGAGAGAGAGAGAGAGACACCAACTTCAGCAGAGAGAGATGGATAGAGAGAAGAAGAGATTAATAGAGAGAAGGGGAATGAAAGATGGCTAAAGAGAAAGCGATGGAGAGAGAGAAAGAGATTCATTTCCCCATGTTGACACCACACTGCCTTATTCAACAGGTAGCCTAGCCAGCGAGCGTTGGAACTAGCGATGTTAGCCCTGCTATTATCATCAGCACAAAAAGAGCATGCCTCAAAGTAATGACAGACACAATCACGCTATTCATCGACGGCTGGGCTGGGAGATCCCTCTGTCTGTTTGAAGTAATAAACAGGGCTGTTTCTACCCCAAAAAGAACAAATACAGGTAAACTGTAGACCACAGCAGAGAATCATCAGAGAAAACATGAAACAAGCTCCATTTAAATAGCTAGCTTCCCAAACGCTTTAGTTTCTTTAGTCTGACTCTCTCTCTCTTTTCTATCCCTTTATCTATGGCTGTCTGTGACATCTGAGATACAGACATCATCATTTCTCTATCAAGCTAACACAGAGAGAGCATGCAGAGTTCAGCCTAACATCCACTTGAATGAGCGCGTCTAAGAGTGAAACAATATCTAACTGTAGAGAACCACAAACATAGCAGTCGTGAAAAGATTTGGCAAAAGTTCTAGGGGTCTTACTACAGAAGAGCAGAGCTAGTGAACCCTCAACACCCTGTGGGTGAGGAACAGAAAAAGCATTGGTTTCATCCATGATGAATCGATTAGTGATCTGCCTTTCATACTGACAGCCCTTCTTCCATCACTGTCACTGTAGCTCTGAGCTGCCACAGGTCTAACACACACTTTCACTCCAGCTGGTCCATGTCCTACACACAGCTGCCCCAGGTCTTATACTGTCTGTCTGTAAGACATGTTGCAGGAGAGGAGATCCGTAGAATCAGAGTCCAGTGACTTCTAATTAATACACACTCCATTAGGCTATATATAGCCTGCCAGTATACCACAGAAATCTGTTTAGTCCAAGAAGGCAAAGACTGAACCCTGTTCACACTGTCTCTACTTCCCTCTGTGGACAGAAAGTGGGACTGCAACTCCTCCCTAAGTTCCTACCTGAACCACTTTTCTCTCTCATATTAGTTAGCTGGTGAGGCCATACTGTACACAGGCAGAAAGAATAATGTTGTTTGCTTTTCCACAGATGCTTCATCCCTATTTTGAAGAACTGACGCCATTTTTTCTTAATTCACTTCTCATAGTGAATACTGATAATGGAGTCAGGGAGGGAGGGGAGGGAGAGGAGGGGAGGGAGGCACACTGGGAGCTAAGGCAAACACAGACGCCCTGTAGAGGAGCAGAGGACAGAGTTGCCAGGACAACTAGCAGTATATGATGAGGTAGGTCCACTAGAGAGAACACCACCAGGACTGGTCTGTCTGTCTGTTCTGGTGACCCCTTTAACACAGAAACCCTGTGATCTGCCTCAGACAATAACGATGGGAGCAGAGAACGAACGTATGCACGCACGCAAACGCACACCATCTGCTTGTGCTGGAGTGTCATCTGGCATCTCTATGGAAAAAAACACTTCAGCGTCCTTCATCTACCTGGAGACAGAGGTTCTGCCTGGGGAAGCAGCCCTACAGCCCTAACAGAGACAGCTAGCTAGAGACACACCGTACTGTATGGCCACACACACAATGTACGGCCATAGTCCGATCTTGGGAGAAAACATTGCTGACAAAACAAAATATTTTTATATTTTTTCTCAGTGTGTCAGTCCGTTGGGTAGTTTGGTCCATGAGAAGGAGAGAGAACTATTATGATTGGGATAGCAGAGAAGACTGAGTGGATACATCAATACAGGAAATACACCAGGTAGCAACAGAGTCAGTCTGACTGGTAGCAATGATTTATTTACTAGGACAGGGAGAGGTAGCATGAGGACACCATAGTCACACAAGAATGCTTGAATAACAGGCCTACTTCAACAAGTGATTAATCTTACAATAAAACAATTACTGATACTGGTTATGTGAATCAGTTTGAACAAGATTTAATCCCTCTTTTAGTAGGACCTTGAGAATAACGGTCCTCTGTAGCTCAGTTGGTAGAGAATGGCTCTTGCTACGGCAGGATAGTGGGTTTGATTCCCGGGACCCCCCAATACAAAGATGTATGCACGCATGGCTGTAAGTCACCTTGGATAAAAGTGTATGCTAAATGGCATATATTAATACTATGATTATAATTTTTCAAATAAACAGAAAACGAATACGGTTTGCACCAAATGTGCAGTGTGCTTTAGTTTAGATGGCAACACTCAAACCAGAACTTCAAGCCCATAGAGAGATGATTAAATCTTTGATTTATCTCCATGTTTAAACCACTCTGCTTGTGCCGTAATAATACTATACAGTTGTTCCAACTGCAATTGGGACACAATGGCTGCCAACAAGTGAGAATTGAGTGGGCTCTCACTAAAAGGCTTTTGTAGTACGATCCATGGCACTGCTGTGCAATTAACAGGCCTGATTACATCATGTAGAGCTCCATGCGGTGTTCTCACTCTGAGGCTACAGCGTGGGGTTTTGGCTGAGCTGCTGTGGGTAGCAGCCTGTGTGTGTGTGTGTGTGTGTGTGTGTCAAATCAAAGTTTATTGGTCACGTACACAGATTTGCAGATGTTATCGCAGGTGCAGTGAAATGCTTGTGTTTCTAGCTCCAACAGTTCAGTAATACCTAGCAATAAAATTAAATTAAACGATACACACAATCCAGAAGAAAACAAAAATAAGTTATATAGTTTGAGCCTTTACTAGAATACAGTATACACATATAAAGTTGGTGCAACAGTATGTAAACATTATTAAAGTAACTAGTGTTCAGTGACTATGTACATAGGGCAGTAGTCTCTAAGGTGCAAGGTAGAATACCGGGTGGTAGCCGGCTAGTAACCGTGACTATGGTTCAGGGCGGTGGCCTATAGTTCAGTCTGATGGCCTGAAGATAGAAGCAGTTTCTCAGCCTCTCGGTTCCAGCTTTGATGCACCTGTACTGTCTCCACCTTCTAGATGGGGGCGGGGTGAACAAGCCGTGGCTCGGGTGGCTGAGGTCCTTGATGATCTTCTTGGCCTTCCTGTGACACTGGGTGCTGTACATATCCTAGAGGGCAGGCAGTGTGCCCACGGTGATGCGTTAAGCTGACCGTACCACCCTCTGGAGAGCCCAGCGTTTGCGGACCGTGCAATTGCCGTACCAGGCAGTGATACAGCCTGATAGGATGCTCTCCATGGTGTGTCTGTAGAATTTCGTGAGGGCCAAGATGAATTTCTTCAGCCTCCTGAGGTTGAAGAGACGCTGTTGTGCCTTCTTCACCACGCTGCCTGTGTGAAGGGACCATTTCAGGTTGTCAGTGATGTGCACGCCGTGGAACTTGAAGCTTTTGACCCTCTCCACTACAGCCCGGTCGATGTGGATTGGGGTGTGCTCTCTTTGCTGTCTCTTGTAGTCCAGGATTAGCTCCTTCATTTTGTTGACATTGAGGGAGGTTATTTTCCTGGCACCACTCAGCCAGGGCTCTCACCTCCTCCCTGTAGGTTGTCTCATCATGGTTGGTAATCAGGCCTACCACTGTTGCGTCGTCAGCAAACTTGATGATTGAGTTGGAGACATGCGTGGCCACGCAGTAGTCATGGGTGAACAGGAGGGGGCTGAGCACGGACCCATGTGGCGCCCCCATGTTGAGGATTAGCGTGGTGGAGGTGTTATTGCCTCCCTTCACCACTTGGGGTCCAGTACCCAGTTGCATAGGGAGGGGTTCGGGGGGGGGGTTGTGTTCCTTGTTGGACATAAAAGACTGTAAAAACACCAGGAAATCAGCTCCAAGTGATTTTAATGTAAGAAATATACTTTCCCAAGTATTCCCACGCATAACGTAAGCAAGGTTAGAAATGATGAAGTTTTAGTCAAAGATTATATCTGTTTGGGCTTTTGCAGTCAATTTGCAATTCGACCATCTGCTCAAGAAAAAAAAATTGGCCAGCGGCTGGATTTAGTTGATGATCCCTGGTCTAGGGTGTCGGGTAAGGTGGAGTGATATGGTCCTTAAATAGCCTCTCAAAGCACTTCATGATGACAGAAGTGAGTGCTATGGGGCGATAGTCATTTTGTTCAGTTCCCTTCGTTTTCTTGGTTACAGGAACAATGGTGGCCATCTTGAAGTAAGTGGGGACAGCAGACTGGGATATGGAGAGATTGAATATGTCCATAATCACTCCAGCCAGCTGGTCTGCACATGCTCTGAGGACGTGGTTTGGGATGCCTTCTGGGCCGGCAGCCTTGCCAGGGTTAACACGTTTAATTGACTTAATCACGTTGGCCACTGAGACTGAGACCACACAGTCCTTGTGAGGGTCGTGGGCCCACGACGGCGTCTCAATGTTGTTTTCCTCGAAGCGGGTGAAGAATGTGTTTAGCTTGTCCAGGAGAGTGTGTGTGTGTGTGTGTATTCTTTAGCATTTCAAAGGCGTTTTAACAGATCCAGCTAAGAAGTAACGAAGAAAGGAACATGTTGAGAACCGTGTATAACGTACATGAAGCAGAATGAAGACATAGGCAGCAGCCACTCCCAGGCTAACACAACACTGTTACTACTAGTAGTGCTCAACGAAACCACTGCAATAGACTGAACAGGTGAAAATACACGCAGAAAGGGCATTGACCACCTCCAACCAAGCAGCCTCCAGGAACACAGCTAACACAAATTAGACAGATAAAAGTTAGTTATCTGCCGTTACAACCAGCCTGATGTGTCATTAAACACCTCCAAAGGTTTCCTAAATCAACCTCAGACCTCAGCTTAATTGGTTTTGGTACTTTCCTCTATATAATGAACCAGACGGTGTAGTACAGGATCAGACGCCGCCTGATCCTCTCTGTGTCGCTGCCTGGCAATGGACTAGAGGAGGGACAGTCATTAGTAACTCCTTCTAAAGATGTGGATCTGTGTCTCTGACGCAGCCAGAGAATGGGTAAGTGGAAGACAGGAGGAGCATTTCATTTTCTTCTATCACTTAGTCGTGTCTTAACAAAGCGTATTTCTCCTCTGTGAATCTCTGTGATCTATACTAGTAGCAACGGTCATCGAAATGGTCAAAAACAATTATAATAAATGCAACAGTCGGACAATGGATGAATATACTCCAAACTTTTTGAATTGTTCTAACCTATCAGATATTGACTTAATTAGAGCACATAATAGTTCAGGGATTTTGGTGGGAATTCAGGTATTCAATTTATTGTCAAATTCCACCTTTTTATTTCTAGCATGCACTCATACACTATATGCTCATTGAACATCTCATTCCAAAATCATGGGCATTAATATGGAATTGGTCCCCCTTTGCTGCTACTCTTCTGGGAAGGCTTTCCATTGGATGTTGGAACATTGCTGCAGGGACTTGCTGCCATTCAGCCACAAGAGCATTAGTGAGGTCATGCACTGATGTTGCGCGATTAGGCCTAGCTCGCAGTTGGCATTCCAATTCATCCCAAAGGTGCTCGATGGTGTTGAGGTCAGGGCTCTACGCAGGCCAGTCAAGATATTCCACATCAATCTCGACAAACCATTTCTGTATGGACCTTGCTTTGTGCAGAGGGGGCATTGTCATGCAGAAACAGGAGTGCCTTCCCCAAACTGTTGCCAAAATGTTGGAAGCACAGAATTGTCTAGAATGTCATTGTATGCTGTAGCATTAAGATTTCCCTTCACTGGAACTAAGCAGCCTAGCCCGAACCATGAAAAACAGCCCCAGACCATTATTCCTCCTCCACCAAACTTTACAGTTGGCACTACGCATTCAAGCAGGTAGCGTTCTCCTGGATCTGCCAAACCCAGATTTGTCTGTCGGACTGCCAGATGGTGAAGCGTGATTCATCACTCCAGAGAACGCGTTTCCACTGCCCTAGAGTCCAATGGTGGCGAGCATAACACCACTCCAGCCGACGCTGGGCATTGATTGCGCATGGTGATCTTAGGCTTGACTGCAGCTGCTCGGCCATGGAAACCCATTTCATGAAGCTCCCGTCGAACAGTTAATTTGGTGACGTTGCTTCCAGAGGCAGTTTGGAACTCGATAGTGAGTGTTGCAACCATGGACAGACGATTTTTACGCGATACACGCTTCAGCACTCGGCGGTCCCGTTCTGGTGTGGCCTACTACATTCATTTTCACAAGTTGCTTTCATTTTAGTGCATCTAATTTGTAAAACGTTTCAACTGTATTAAATGATTCCACAAAAAATTAACACCTACCAAATTAAAATGATCTTTCTTCTCTTTCTTGTGTTGTAAGTGTTGAGATGGTGTGTTAAATCCTAGACGAAGCTTTAGCGTTCTTATACACTGCATTTGGAAAGTATTCAGACCCCTTGAGTTTTTCCACATTTTATTACATTACAGCCTTATTCTAAAATTGATTATTTTTGTCATTATGGAGTATTGTCTGTAGATTGATGAGGATTTTAATTTATTTAATCCATTTTAGAATAAGGCTGTAACTTAACAAATTTGTGCAACAAGTCAAGGGTTCTGAATACTTTGCGAATGCACTGTAGATTCAACGGTAAGACAATGTATTCATTCCATTGAGCCCATTTCAGCCATTACCGGGGTGTGTTTGACAGGTCATTACAAACATTTCCACAGTCGTAACGTTAACAGGACAAAACGACAAGCACAAGCAAGAATATGAAAGAGTCGCAAAAGTAAAATGAAAGCAATCAATCGAGATTTAAGTGAAGATTTTGCACCCCTCAAACACAGGAAATAGATGGCTGAAAAAGACAGATCCTCAGGTGGGCGGCGCATACGTGTTGCTAATAATATGACCCCAAATGAACCAGACAGAGACAGAGATGTCATTTTTTAAATCAGGGTCTGCACCCTTGTTCAGGTGAATTGTGTGAATAGGCGCATTCCTTACTGGATTTCTGACTGGCTGTTTTATAGGCACGAGCAGCACTCTCTCCTTTTACTTGACTCCATTTACAGAACCAAAGAAATATGTTAACTATATATGTGTAAATCACAACACAAAATGTAGGAATACAGACAAATTGTCAAGAGAAAATGTGTAAATGAATCGATGTGTGGGAGGAGAAAATGTGCAGCCTTATACTACAGTTTCTGTCTCAATCCATTCAAATAATTACTCTAGACTTGCCTGCATTTCCTTTCCATTAGCAATGTCAACCGATTGAGTGTATTTTAACAGATATTTATAGTGCTGATGCTCAGCCGCAAGCACCTTTACCACATCAGTAGCTCAAACGCTCAACACTAGACCATAATGGAATACATTTCATAACAGCACCAAACTAATAGAATAGAATCTCATAAATGCAATAATATAATCTAGTAGAATCTACAGTGCCTTCAGAAATTATTCACACCCCTTGACTTTTTCCAAATTTTGTTGTGTTCCAGCCTGAATTTAAAATTGATTAAATTGAGATTATTTTGTCACTGGCTTACACACAAGGCACTAAAGAAAAACTGCAAAAAAATGTAGTGAAGCAATTAACTTTTTGTCCTGTATACAAAGTGTTATGTTTGGGGCAAATCCAATACAACACATTACTGAGTACCTCTCTTCATATTTTCAAGCATAGTCGTGGCAGCATCGTGTTATGGGTATGCTTGTAATCAATAAGGACTGGGGAGTTTTTCAGGATAAAAAATTTTACGGAATGGAGTTGAGCACAGGCACAATCCTAGAGGAAAACCTGGTTCAGCCTGCTTTTCACCAGACACTGGGAGATGAATTCACCTTTCAGCAGGACAATAACCTAAAACACAAGGCCGAATCTACACTACAGTTGCTTACCAAGAAGACAGTGAATGTTGCTGAGTGGCCGAGTAACAGTTTTGACTTAAATCTACTTGGTTATCTATGTCAAAACTTGAAAATGGCTGTCCAGCAATTTTCAACAACCAACTTGAAAGAGCTAAAAAATATAATAATTGTACAATCCAGCTGTGCAAAGCTCTTAACAGACTTAACCAGAAAGACTAACAACTGTAATCTCTACCAAAGGTGATTCTAAAGTGTTGACTCAGAGGGTTGTTTGAATTTTGTGTAGATCGTTGACAAAAAACAACAATCAAATCCATTTTAATCCCACCTTGTAACACAACAAAATGTGGAAAAAGTCAAGGGGTGTGAATACTTTCTGAAGGCACTGTATGGCCTCTTAAGGACCTTTTAGAATGCCTACATATGCTTTAGAAATCATTCAATATCAAATGTCATGTCAAGTGGGACTGCTCATCCCAACATCTCCAAGACATAAAACAATCCAATCCACCCGGACCGAAGTTAAGGAATCTCATCTAAATCAGATGAACTCTGTTCCTGCTGTATGCATGATATCTGGCCAAACTTGCAAAGGAAACCTGTTCCAGGATCTGTGCCAAACTAAACCCCTCTATGGAAATAAACCACATAGCTTCTTAATGACTAGAAGTAATAAGAAAATGAGATGATGCTCCTTTTCTCCACTTACAGTACTCCAATTTTGGGCTGTGTCTGACATGGCACCCTATTCACTATATACTGGTCAACAGTAGTGCACTATATAGGGAATAGGGTGCCATTTGGGACACAGCCTCTGTCATTTCATCATATCCAGAGAGCTTCTGCTTCCAGAGAGAAAACACAATAAATCATCCCTTTAAAAGCCTTTTGGCTTTTCACCAAAGCTGACAAAGAAAGTGTAAAACATTCTTTCTAACGTTGATGTGTAGCTAGCAGTTCTGGACAACAGTGATTACGCTTTTAGCCTCCTCAACTAAGGCGTGAAACGTCGCAGAATGTTGCCTTCTAACAAATTGCCTTTTAAGAATCTGTTATTACATTGAGAAGATAACTGGTGGGATCCCTTTGAAACCAATACATCAACACTACTTGTATAAGACTGGAGCCTACATCATGCTGAGTTGTGTACTGAATACTCTTTCCGATTTTGTTTGAGAGAAGGGATTCTTTCTATGTGATTCATAAAGACAATGAAACACCTTAATAAGTTCAAGATAAGTTCACAGCCAGGACTTCAACTGAAAGCTGCTCTTCTCTGTGTCACGAAGGCTCTCCGCACTGCTAAAGCTAACTCTCTCTCCTCTGCTCTTGTCCTTCTAGACCTGTCTGCTGCCTTTGATACTGTGAACCATCAGATCCTCCTCTCCACCCTCTCCGAGCTGGGCATCTCCGGCGCGGCTCACTCTTGGATTGCGTCCTACCTGACCGGTCGCTCCTACCAAGTGGCGTGGCGAGAAGCTGTCTCCGCACCACGTGCTCTCAACACTGGTGTCCCCCAGGGCTCAGTTCTAGGCCCTCTCCTATTCTCGCTATACACCAAGTCACTTGGCTCTGTCATATCCTCACATGGTCTCTCCTATCATTGCTACGCAGACGACACACAACTAATCTTCTCCTTTCCCCCTTCTGATAACCAGGTGGCGAATCGCATCTCTGCATGTCTGGCAGACATATCAGTGTGGATGACGGATCACCACCTCAAGCTGAACCTTGGCAAGACGGAGCTGCTCTTCCTCCCGGGGGAACGACTGCCCGTTCCATGATCTCGCCATCACGGTTGACAACTCCATTGTGTCCTCCTCCCAGAGTGCGAAGAGCCTTGGCGTGACCCTGGACAACACCCTGTCGTTCTCCGCTAACATCAAGGCGGTGACCCGATCCTGTAGGTTCATGCTCTACAACATTCGGAGAGTACGACCCTGCCTTACACAGGAAGCGGCACAGGTCCTAATCCAGGCACTTGTCATCTCCCGTCTGGATTACTGCAACTCGCTGTTGGCTGGGCTCCCTGCCTGTGCCATTAAACCCCCTACAACTCATCCAGAATGCCGCAGCCCGTCTGGTGTTCAACCTTCCCAAGTTCTCTCACGTCACCCCGCTCCTCCGCACACTTCACTGGCTTCCAGTTGAAGCTCGCATCTGCTACAAGACCATGGTGCTTGCCTACGGAGCTGTGAGCGGAACGGCACCTCCGTACCTTCAGGCTCTGATCAGTCCCTACACCCAAACGAGGGCATTGCGTTCATCCACCTCTGGCCTGCTGGCTCCCCTACCTCTGCGGAAGCACAGTTCCCGCTCAGCCCAGTCAAAACTGTTCGCTGCTCTGGCACCCCAATGGTGGAACAAGCTCCCTCACGACGCCAGGACAGCGGAGTCACTCACCACCTTCCGGAGACATTTGAAACCCCACCTCTTTAAGGAATACCTGGGATAGGATAAAGTAATCATTCTACCCCCTCCTTACCCCACCCCACCCCCCCAAAAAACAACAACATTGTAAAGTGGTTATCCCACTGGCTATAAGGTGAATGCACCAATTTGTAAGTCGCTAAATGACGTAAATGTAATGTAAAATGTGAGGACTGTACTGTATTGTTAAAATCAAACTCAAACAATAGCAGAGGACTCTCTCCCTATAAGAAGACAGATTGTTTCCTACATCCCTATTTAAACTAGTGTATCCATGATATAAGAATTAAAAACACAGGAGGTAGTATAATCATGCAGTCAGTGGTACAACCAGGTAATTGCGGCAGTTGAAATAAGGACATGAGTGTGTGTGTAGGCTGGTGAGGCTCCACATCTGCACAGTACTGGCAAGCCACTCCACATTCCCACTTCTACCACAGCCATTCCGCTCATCACATCAGTTTCCTAGGCAACTTCAAAAGGAATGGTGTGTGTGCGTGTCGAATTGCAGCCCTCTACAACCCCTCTGGTAAACCACAGCTCTGACAGAGCAGGTGGGTCATTTCAATTCAAACCACGCACCACAGGTAGACTACAGTTTTAACTACAAGCTTTACTTTTGAGTGGTAAGACGGATCCTCAGTGACAACGGCAAACTACGTGACAACTGTTGATGTACAACGTTTTGTCAGAACATATTGCAGATGTCAGCTGGATACATGGGAGAGAGGGAGTGAGAGAAAGAGAGAGATACAGAGCAAGAACGGTACAGAGAGAGAGACAGAGAGAGAAAGAGAGGTACATAGAGAGAGCGAGAGAGAAAGAGAGAAAGTACACAGTGGCAGAATAGCTGACAACTGTGACTGACCCAAAATTAAGGAAATTTTTGACTATGTACAGACTCAGTGAGCATAGCCTTGCTATTGAGAAAGGCCGCCGTAGGCAGACCTGGCTCTCAAGAGAATACAGACAATGTGCACACTGACCACAAAATGAGGTGGAAACTGAGCTGCACTTCCTAACCTCCTGCCAAATGTATGACCATATCAGAGACACATACTTCCCTCAGATTACACAGACCCACAAAGAATTTGAAAACAAATCACATTTTGTTCAACTCCCACATCTATTAGGTGAAATATCACAGTGTGCAATCACAGCAGCAGGATTTGTGACCTGTTGCCACAAGAAAAGGGCAACCAGTGAAGAACAAACACCACTGTAAATACAAGCCATATTTATGTTTATTTATTTTCCCTTTAGTACTTTAACTATTTGCACATCGTTAAAACACTGTATATAGACATACTATGACATTTCAAATGTCTTCATTCTTTTGGAACTTTTGTGAGTAATGTTTACTGTTCATTTTTTTGTTTATTTCACTCTATTTTATTATCTATTTCACTTGCTTTAGCTTTGAGAGAGAGGTACAGAGAGAGACAGCGAGAGAGAGAGAGAGAGACAGCGAGAGAGAGAGAGAGAGACAGCGAGAGAGAGAGAGAGAGAGAGAGAGAGCGAGAGGTACAGAGAGCGAGAGACAGAGCGAGAGAGGTACAGAGCGAGAGAGAGGTACAGAGAGAGAGAGAGAGGTACAGAGAGAGAGAGAGAGAGGTACAGAGAGAGAGAGAGAGAGGTACAGAGAAAGAGAGAGAGAGGTACAGAGAGAGAGAGGTACAGAGAGAGAGAGGTACAGAGAAAGAGAGAGAGAGGTACAGAGAGAGAGAGGTACAGAGAAAGAGAGATAGAGAGAGGTAGACACAGAGAGAGGTACAGAGAGAGTGAGGTACAGAGAGAGAGTGAGACAGAGAAGCTGCAGAGCTTGGGGGATGCCAGCAGGTATTGAACAAATTGATGTAACACAAAGAGAAAAGGCATGAGAGCATGAAAGCTGAGAAACCAAAAGACAATGACCAGTGATCTCCAACGCTGCCGAGAGGACAGGAGGAGTCACCAGGGGAGAGAGAGGGAGAGATAGAGAGAGACAATGAGAGAGGGGGAGAGAGAGAGAAAGAGAAAGAGAGATAGGGAGGGACAGTGTGAGAGAGACAGTGAGAGAGAGACAGTGAGAGAGAGACAGAGAGAGAGAGAGAGAGAGAGAGAGAGAGACAGAGAGAGAGACAGACAGACAGACAGACAGACAGACAGACAGACAGACAGACAGACAGAGAGTGAGAGACAGAAAGAGACAGTGTGAGCAAGAGAGAGACAGACAGATGGAGGGCGAGTACATGAAAGGAAACACTGGTTTAAAAGCAGCATGAGTGTGTGTGTGTGTTTTGTCTGACCCCTGACCTTTAGTATTGCAGGTCTTGGAGGTGACCTCCAGTGTCTCCAAGTCTTCAGAGCCGATGTTCTCCAGAGTGATGGTCAGCTGCTGGGTCTCTCCGTTAAAGAGCTGGACAGACACACTGCTGGACAACTCCTCTTTAGAGGGCTGGAGGGCGTGGGCCGACCTGGAGGGGGATACAGGAGGGTAAGGGTTAAGACGTCTTCAGACAGCGCTGAGCGATTAACCAAAATGTTGGTTATTTTTCGTTTTTTAAACAACTAATTGAACGACATCGGTTCAATTATTTGAATTCCATTTCGTTTTGGGGTTTTTTGTGAGCTCAATGCACAGTTTCTCTGGAGATATATCAGATCAAGCCCGAACTGTGTGATGTAGTTTGTATTCAGCAGTCATAAAAGTATGCCTCATTTATTTTGAAGAACTACTAAAATAGTGATTTTGTCAGACAGCATAGGCAGCAGCTCTATAGAGATGAGATGATGACTTAGAATGAAATAATAAAGTAATCAAATAAAACAAATATAATATACACAACAACTGAAATGTTTTATTAAAGTAAAGTAATGTGAATAAATGATGGTTAATAAATGATAATCAGTCATGGCAAGTCACTACCATCATGGGTTTTTATTCATTGTTTTATTCTGTGTTGTTACAGCATTCAACCCACATAATGCATAGTGCATTTAATGTTTTAAATGTTTTAACTAAACCGAAAACTGTGATTCTTTTTTAAATAATCGAACCGACCTCAAAAAGCACTAATCGCTCAGCACTACTTCAGACCTGGAGATACACACAGGAGGTTATGGGTTAAAGACATGTCTTCAGACCTGGAGATACATTTTACATTTACCAGAGTGACTTACAGTTAGAGCATTCATCTTAAGATAGCTAGGTGGGACAAACACATATCACAGTCATAGTAAGTACATTTTTCTCAATAAAGTAGCTATCAGCAAAGTCAGTGCTAGTGGGGGGAGGGGTGAGTCAAGGAGACACACACAAGGGTAAGGACATGTTTTATTGACTTCTCCTCAGAGGACTGGAGGGGGGGGGGGCCGACCTAAGGAGCAGATCAATCAATTAATCGATATTGAGCTCGATCTCAAGCTTGATCTCTCTCTATCTAGCCTATTTAATGTTATTCATATAGTGTCTAGACACACTGCTCCACAGGGGGTCTGGGACTTTGAATCTTTGTCTTGATGTTGGCCACTGCACTGCATGCAAATCTACACACACAAATATACACACTTGCATGACGCTATCTTGAGCGGGAGTGCTAGCACGCACACACAAATAAAGAAACGCACATGTTCACGGCCCTGGCCATTGGGAAGGGGAACCAGGAGAGAAAGAAAAAAAGATTCAAGGGAAAAAAAGAGGATGAAAAATAGATTACAGCAAAAGAGAAAGAGTACTACTGGGACGAGCACAGCCAGGTCCTATTCTGAACAAGGCACAATGACGTTCTGAGGTAACCTGAGTGGCCAGATCATAGAGGAACAAGATGGGTGGTGATTTGAACAAAGAGGTCCATTTAGTCCCTACCATGTTAGTTATTATAATAATAATAATAATAATAATAATAATAATAATAATAATATGCCATTTAGCAGACGCTTTTATCCAAAGCGACTTACAGTCATGCGTGCATACATTTTTTTGTGTATGGGTGGTCCCGGGGATCGAACCCACTACCTTGGCGTTACAAGCGCCGTGCTCTACCAGCTGAGCTTATTACTTCAAACTGAATAAAACCAAAATCTAGAGCATTGGATTTCAATTGTCCACTTTGTGCATGTGCTATTACTGAAGCTGTCTGACTCTGTTGTGTACTGGAATCAATACAACAGTCAGTCTCAGAATTACGTCTGTATTGTATTGTTATTGTCCAGCAGCAAGCGACTAGGCTGAAGGGAAAGCATATCTATCTATCCAACATTCTTTCTCACTAATAAGATACAGAACCTGTAATTATCAAGGTATAAATAATGACTTAAGTTCTTAGTAATTACAGAGGTCACAGCAGGTTCCATAGCTGTTCCTCTAGGTATCAGTGGGTAATTTAAAAGCAGCTGGATGAAGAAAGAAATCCATATATGACTGAACGGACTGCCTTGCAGATAAGAGCCCGTGAAGACAAGGGACTGTCTAGGGACTGGGGCTGTGAATTATCACTAACTAAAAGTATCAAGATGCAGTTGAGAGCTTGTTGTGTTTTTGGTCCAGAAACCCCACTACTTGTCACTAATTTTAAAGTGGCTATGACTAAGCATACTGAGTACCTACCGCTCCCTAGTTGCCTGCCTCATCAAGTGCAATATTTTGGGTCATTTTAAGGTTGTACCCATGAAAATTGAGGTGAGATTTCAGACTGTTAAAGTGATTGGTAATAACAAGCAGTGATTGGGTTGATGACTGGTAATAAGAGGAGCAGAACATGAAAAGGAGAATAGGAAGAACTGCTAGCTTCTAGCTCCAGGTCAGAGGTCACTGCGGTTCCTATAGGCTATAGTCATCCCTGTGTGTGACCTGGCATTAATAAGAGGACTTCTAGCCATATCTGATGACACAGAAGCTTTTAAGAACAAAGGACTTGGTGGGTTTAGTTTAGTTTAATGAGGCAGGACAAGAGGGCCTTCTGAAGGTAAAGGTTATGGGGACATACAGTGGGGAGAACAAGTATTTGATACACTGCCGATTTTGCAGGTTTTCCTACTTACAAAGCATGTAGAGGTCTGTAATTTTTATCATAGGTACACTTCAACTGTGAGAGACGGAATCTAAAACAAAAATCCAGAAAATCACATTGTATGATTTTTAAGTAATTATTTGCATTTTATTGCATGACATAAGTATTTGATCACCTACCAACCAGTAAGAATTCCGGCTCTCACAGACCTGTTAGTTTTTCTTTAAGAAGCCCTCCTGTTCTCCACTCATTACCTGTATTAACTGCACCTGTTTGAACTCGTTACCTGTATAAAAGACACCTGTCCACACACTCAATCAAACAGACTCCAACCTCTCCACAGTGGCCAAGACCAGAGAGCTGTGTAAGGACATCAGGGATAAAATTGTAGACCTGCACAAGGCTGGGATGGGCTACAGGACAATAGGCAAGCAGCTTGGTGAGAAGGCAACAACTGTTGGCGCAATTATTAGAAAATGGAAGAAGTTCAAGATGACGGTCAATCACCCTCGGTCTGGGGCTCCATTCAAGATCTCACCTCGTGGGGCATCAATGATCATGAGGAAGGTGAGGATCAGCCCAGAACTACATGGCAGGACCTGGTCAATGACCTGAAGAGAGCTGGGACCACAGTCTCAAAGAAAACCATTAGTAACACACTACGCCGTCATGGATTAAAATCCTGCAGCGCACGCAAGGTCCCCCTGCTCAAGCCAGCGCATGTCCAGGCCCGTCTGAAGTTTGCCAATGACCATCTGGATGATCCAGAGGAGGAATGGGAGAAGGTCATGTGGTCTGATGAGACAAAAATAGAGCTTTTTGGTCTAAACTCCACTCGCCGTGTTGGGAGGAAGAAGAAGGATGAGTACAACCCCATGGGATGGAGATTTCCACCTCCATCCCAACCGTGAAGCATGGAGGTGGAAACATCATTCTTTGGGGAAGCTTTTATGCAAAGGCTCAGGACGACTGCACCGTATTGAGGGGAGGATGGATTGGGCCATGTATCGCGAGATCTTGGCCAACAACCTCCTTCCCTCAGTAAGAGCATTAAAGATGGGTCGTGGCTGGGTCTTCCAGCATGACAACGACCCGAAACACACAGCCAGGGCAACTAAGGAGTGGCTCCGTAAGAAGCATCTCAAGGTCCTGGAGTGGCCTAGCCAGTCTCCAGACGTGAACCCAATAGAAAATCTTTGGAGGGAGCTGAAAGTCCGTATTGCCCAGCGACAGCCCCGAAACCTGAAGGATCTGGAGAAGGTCTGTATGGAGGAGTGGGCCAAAATCCCTGCTGCAGCGTGTGCAAACCTGGTCAAGACCTACAGGAAACGTATGATCTCTGTAATTGCAAACAAAGGTTTCTGTACCAAATATTAAGTTCTGCTTCTCTGATGTATCAAATACTTATGTCATGCAATAAAATGCAAATTAATTACTTAAAAATCTTACAATGTGATTTTCTGGATTTTTGTTTTAGATTCCGTCTCTCACAGTTGAAGTGTACCTATGATAAAAATGACAGACCTCTACATGCTTTGTAAGTAGGAAAACCTGCAAAATCGGCAGTGTATCAAATACTTGTTCTCCCCACTGTATGTTATACTTGCTCAAATATCAATGACTTGATAATTTATTGATCTGTTGAATCAGGTGTGTTAGTGCTGGACTGGAACAAAATAATGCAACTCTGAGTCCTCAGAAGCAGTATTAAGAACCTGCTCTAACGTGTACTGTGTGGACAGGGGGTATGGGTTAGGAGTTAGGACGGAGGGTGTCTCACCGTGGTAGAGAGGTGCTGAGCTGGAGACGGGGTAATGATGGAATGACCTCCACCATACAGCCACTGGTCCTCACACTGGGTAGACCCTCCAGGAGACAGTCACTGGTCACACCAAACACTGACGTATGGTAGCCTACAAAGAGGAGAGAAAGAGAGAGAGGTAAAAGTCAGTGACCTCAAAAACCAAGGACTAACAAGCACTCCAATAACTTTTCTCAATTCCACGAAGGGTGACATTGAGAAAACACTTATAAAGGATTTCTACCCAATCATCCTCTGTTCAAAAGAATAAGGGTCTAACTTATTCATCTAATATAAATGGGAAAAACAGAGCTGTGAGTCTTGGTTTGGTTTAGAGTTGGGGCTCCTGCTGTGGCATCACAAAGGTTTACAAGACTATCTGTCACCCTCCTCTATTAACCACACGTGCACACACACACACACACACACACCCTATTAACCCCCACCACATCCTCTGGAGAAAGATAATCAAGCCACTTGTCTTAACCATGGTGACAAAATTACAGGCAATTACTGTTGTGCAAGATTAAGACTAAATGACTATGTAGATCATAGGAATTAAAGCTATCCTAATATCCCACGCTACTGAGGTTAACAGAGTTGAGATTAATTGACATGTCTCTTGTCCTCCTTTAACCTGTTTTAAAATGGAGGCAGAGAACATGAGGGTCTGTCTGTCTGCCTGTGTCTGTCGGTCGTCACACATCAATGTTTTTACATTTTAGTGAAAGATCTGCACATGATTTGACCCAAAATGACTGATAATTTAATCAAAAGAACGGTTATTAATAGGCTATCTTCGTATTTCGTAAAAGTAAGTTGTCAGGGAGGAAGCCATTTCCATTTCAATGATGCCCTTTCCTGTGTAAGGAGTGTTCATATTTTGTAAGGGTGAAGTTGTGCTAGACTCACCGTTGACAGTGATGTTGCCTGCGGTGCGTGGGACCCCAACCAGGGTGACAGGGTAGAGCCCAGACTCCGCAGGTAGAGACAGGGCAGCAGGCAGGGACTCAAACTCCACGCCCGACGTCAGCAAACCCTGGACAGGACGGAGGGACAGAGGACGCCAGATCAGCCAGCAGAATGACGCTATAAATCAGGTTACTTTTGAGCATAATTCATAACAAAACTAATAGTGACTATACTTAAAGTTTTTCAATTAAAATTACTATACAATATTCTTGCAACCAATAGAATGTTATATACAGCTGAAGTCGGAAGTTTACATACACTTACTGTGAGGGAAAAAAATATTTGATCCCCTGCTGATTTTGTACGTTTGCCCACTGACAAAGACATGATCAGTCTATAATTGTAATGGTAGGTTTATTTGAACAGTGAGAGACAGAATAACAACAACAAAATCCAAAAAACGCATGTCAAAAATTTTATAAAATGATTTGCATTTTAATGAGGGAAATAAGTATTTGACCCCTCTGCAAAACATGACTTAGTACTTGGTGGCAAAACCCTTGTTGGCAATCAGAGGTCAGACGTTTCTTGTAGTTGGCCACCAGGTTTGCACACATCTCAGGAGGGATATTGTCCCACTCCTCTTTGCAGATCTTCTCCAAGTCATTAAGGTTTCGAGCCTGATGTTTGGCAACTCAAACCTTCAGCTCCCTCCACAGATTTTCTGTGGGATTAAGGTCTGGAGACTGGCTAGGCCACTCCAGGACCTTAATGTGCTTCTTCTTGAGCCACTCCTTTGTTGCCTTGGCCGTGTGTTTTGGGTCATTGTCATGCTGGAATACCCATCCACTACCCATTTTCAATGCCCTGGCTGAGGGAAGGAGGTTCTCACGCAAGATTTGACGGTACATGGCCCCCTCCATCGTCCCTTTGATGCGGTGAAGTTGTCCTGTCCCCTTAGCAGAAAAACACCCCCAAAGCATAATGTTTCCACCTCCATGTTTGACGGTGGGGATGGTGTTCTTGGGGCCATAGGCAGCATTCCTCCTCCTCCAAACACGGCGAGTTGATTTGATGCCAAAGAGCTCGATTTTGGTCTCATCTGACCACAACACTTTCACCCAGTTCTCCTCTGAATCATTCAGATGTTCATTGGCAAACTTCAGAAAGGCCTGTATATGTGCTTTCTTGAGCAGGGGGACCTTGCGGGCGCTGCAGGATTTCAGTCCTTCACGGCATAGTGTGTTACCAATTGTTTTCTTGGTGACTATGGTCCCAGCTGCCTTGAGATCATTGACAAGATCCTCCCGTGTAGTTCTGGGGTGATTCCTCACTGTTCGCATGTTTATTTCAAGCATCATGCTGTGGGGGTACTTTGCTGAAGGAGGGACTGGTGCACTTCACAAAATAGATGGCATCACGAGGAAGGAAAATTATGTGGATATATTGACGCAACATCTCAAGACATCAGTAATGAAGTTAAAGCTTGGTCGCAAATGGGTCTTCCAAATGGACAATGAACCCAAGCATACTTCCAAAGTTGTGGCAAAATGGCTTAAGGGCAACAAAGTCAAGGTATTGGCGTGGCCATCACAAAGCCCTGACCTCAATCCTATAGAACATTTGTGGGCAGAACTGAAAAAGCATGTGCGAGCAAGGAGGCCTACAAACCTGACTCAGTTACACCAGCTCTGTCAGGAGGAATGGGCCAAATTTCACCCAACTTATTGTGGGAAGCTTGTGGAAGGCTACCTGAAATGTTTGACCAAGTTAAACAATTTAAAGGCAATGCTACCAAATACTAATTGAGTGTATGTAAACTTCTGACCCACTGGGAATGTGATGAAAGACATAAAAGCTGAAAGAAATAATTCTCTCTAATAATATTCTGACATTTCACATTCTTAAAATAAAGTGGTGATCCTAACTGACCTAAGACAGGGAATTTTTACTAGGATTAAATGTCAGGAATTGTGAACAACTGAGTTTAAATGTATTTGGTTAAGGTGTATGTAAACTTCCGACTTCAACTGTATTTGGGGGATACAACCATCCTAGTTCTGCAGATTTTGCTGCGAAGAGACAGAATCATAAAAAAACGCATGTCAAAATCATTAGATCATTTGTTTTGGTACTGTCCATATGTAGCTTGTTTTTGGTCGCAGGTTCAGGAATGGCTGAAGAATTGCAACACATACCTGGAGATAACTGCTGGGTGATTTAAAAAGTAATAGTCAATTGATCAATAATATAATAATACACTTAGCAAAAATGTTTTTCTTTAATTTACAATATGTAGAACCTATGAGAATAGAAAGGTTCAGAACTTTTGTGAAACAGCACATTTGAAAGATATATCGCAAATAGAAATCAAAACTGGATGATGTTCAGAGATAGATGGGAGGGGTTGAGTAGAGCTGATGGACGGGACTAAAAACAAACAAAAGATAACTATGGTAAAATATACTGTGTCCGTAAGATGTAGTAGAAGTAGAAGCCTAAGTGTTGTTGTCCATTAGTTTACTCCAACTAGGGGAGGGGTGGTAAGGTTAGGGGTTAAATAATAAAGAAGGAAAATAATAAAAGGGGAAAATTATATTATAAATAATAATATGTATATACAGTCTCAGTCAAAGGTTTGGACACACCTAATCATTCAAGGGTTTTTCTTTATTTTTTACATTGTAGAATAATAGTGAAGACATCAAAACCATGAAATAACACATATGGAATCATGTAGTAACCAAAAATGTGTTAAACAAATCAAAATATATGTTATATTTGAGATTCTTCAAATAGCCACCCTCTGCCTTGATGACAGCTTTGCACACTCTTGGCTTTCTCTCAACCAGCTTCATGAGGTAGTCACCTGGAATGCATTTCAATTAACAGGTGTCCTTGTTGTTGGAAAAGCATTCCAGGTGAAGCTGGTTGAGTGAATGCCAAGAGTGTGCAAAGCTGTCATCAAGGCAAAGGGTGGCTGTTTGAAGAACCTCAAAAATAAAATATATTTTGATTTGTTTAACACTTTTTTGGTTACTACATGATTCCATATGTGTTATTTCATAGTTTTGATGTCTTCACTATTATTCTACAATGTAGAAAATAGTAAAAATAAAGAAAAACCCTTGAATGAGTAGGTGTGTCCAAACTTTTCACTGGTACTATATACAGTGGGGGAAAAAAGTATTTAGTCAGCCACCAATTGTGCATGTTCTCCCACTTAAAAAGATGAGAGAGGCCTGTATTGTTCATCATAGGTACACGTCAACTATGACAGACAAAATGAGAAGAAAAAAAATCCAGAAAATCACATTGTAGGATTTTTTATGAATTTATTTGCAAATTATGGTGGAAAATAAGTATTTGGTCAATAACAAAAGTTTCTCAATACTTTGTTATATACCCTTTGTTGGCAATGACACAGGTCAAACGTTTTCTGTAAGTCTTCACAAGGTTTTCACACACTGTTGCTGGTATTTTGGCCCATTCCTCCATGCAGATCTCCTCTACAGCAGTGATGTTTTGGGGCTGTCGCTGGGCAACACGGACTTTCAACTCCCCTCCAAAGATTTTCTATGGGGTTGAGATCTGGAGACTGGCTAGGCCACTCCAGGACCTTGAAATGCTTCTTACGAAGCCACCCCTTCGTTGCCCGGGCGGTGTGTTTGGGATCATTGTCATGCTGAAAGACCCAGCCACGTTTCATCTTCAATGCCCTTGCTGATGGAAGGAGGTTTTCACTCAAAATCTCACGATACATGGCCCCATTCATTATTTCCTTTACACGGATCAGTCGTCCTGGTCCCTTTGCAGAAAAACAGCCCCAAAGCATGATGTTTCCACCCCCATGCTTCACAGTAGGTATGGTGTTCTTTGGATGCAACTCAGCATTCTTTGTCCTCCAAACACGACAAGTTGAGTTTTTACCAAAAAGTTCTATTTTGGTTTCATTTGACCATATGACATTCTCCCAATCCTCTTCTGGATCATCCAAATGCACTCTAGCAAACTTCAGACGGGCCTGGACATGTACTGGCTTAAGCAGGGGGACACGTCTGGCACTGCAGGATTTGAGTCCCTGGCGGCGTAGTGTGTTACTGATGGTAGGCTTTGTTAATTTGGTCCCAGCTCTCTGCAGGTCATTCACTAGGTCCCCCCGTGTGGTTCTGGGATTTTTGCTCACCGTTCTTGTGATCATTTTGACCCCACGGGGTGAGATCTTGCGTGGAGCCCCAGATCGAGGGAGATTATCAGTGGTCTTGTATGTCTTCCATTTCCTAATAATTGCTCCCACAGTTGATTTCTTCAAACCAGGCTGCTTACCTATTGCAGATTCAGTCTTCCCAGCCTGGTGCAGGTATACAATTTTGTTTCTGGTGTCCTTTGACAGCTCTTTGGTCTTGGCCATAGTGGAGTTTGGAGTGTGACTGTTTGAGGTTGTGGACAGGTGTCTTTTATACTGATAACAAGTTCAAACAGGTGCCATTAATACAGGTAACGAGTGGAAGACAGAGGAGCCTCTTAAAGAAGAAGTTACAGGTCTGTGAGAGCCAGAAATCTTGCTTGTTTGTAGGTGACCAAATACTTATTTTCCACCATAATTTGCAAATAAATTCATTAAAAATCCTACAATGTGATTTTCTGGAGAAAAAAAATCTCAATTTGTCTGTCATAGTTGACGTGTACCTATGATGAAAATTACAGGCCTCTCATCTTTTTAAGTGGGAGAACTTGCCCAATTGGTGGCTGACTAAATACTTTTTTTCCCCACTGTATATAAATATTTGGGGGATTGGAAATTATGCAGACAATTACATTGACGGAAGCCACAATCTATCTGCAATATTAAAGCTGATCTACCCCCACGCCCAAAAAATAAAAAAATATATAATAAAAAATAAGTGACTATACTCACAAGTGCATAACTTATTTAGCTTAATTAATCTTAATGAGATACGCAGTTGTTCATTAAAATGTATGCTATCAGTGGAGCTTCATTAAAATGACTTGATACCATGTTATCAAAGAGTGTCAAATGATTCTACTTAAAAATCTGGACCCTATTAATTAAACACAAATGGAGACTGAGCATGAGGCAACGGTTCAATGGGAACAGCAGGACTTCTAAGTCGCTCTGAACTAAAATGATCATAAAATACCACACAGACACCTGTCAATGTAACGTAGTGTCACAACTGACTTGATTAAAGTTAAATTAGCTTTTAAACAAAATCAAGTGGATCTAATGAATCAGATTCCACTGTTCTAATGTGACATGATGAGAGAAACCCCATAATTGTCCCAGTGCCGTAATGGGTGGCAGTTGTTTCCATTGTTCCCTGTAATGTTCCCATCAGAACTGCACATGAAGGAATGGAGAGGAGGAGAGGAAGCAACTTTTATGAGTATTGAAACCCAGCCACACAGTAGTTTCCAGAGTTCCCTGTAATCAATCATCTTAATCTAATCTAGCCACGATATCCTAAAGCAGTGTTTCCCAACTCCTGTCCTCGAGTAGACCCAACATGTGGCCCCGGACAAGCACACCTGATTCTACTTGTCAACTAGTCATCAAGCCCCTGACAAGTTGAATGAGGTGTGTTTGTCTAGGGCTACAGCAAAAATGTGTACTGTTGGGGATACTGGATGACCGGAGTTGGGAAACACTGTTAAAGGATAGGACAGGAAACCACTTAAGAGTATTGAAACTCAGCCTCCCAGTGAACTGGTGGGAGGGAGGTTGTCTCTGGTCCCAGTACCACAGTGCTGTGGTGGGAGGTAGGGTTGGTGGGAGTAGTTCCCAGTGTTCCCTGTAATCCATCATCCTAATCTAGCCCTGATATCCTGGAAATGAGATCAGCCCCAGCAGGCACCGCCATCTCCCACAGAGAAAATTGCTCTTGTTCTCACCGTGAGAGAGCGAGGAGGAAACTGGAAACACACACACACACAAGGAAACAGTGTAAATTGAAGGCTGTCTGCTCTTCCGGAGGAGGAGAGATTGGAAATGTGTAGGGGAGATGGAGAGGTTCGACTATCTCAGAGAGGAATATGCTAGTGTAACATCTTTATCAGTTATACTGGTGGTCAAATTCCCATCACATCTAGTCACTGGTCATCAGGCTGGCTGGGTGACATCATTTTATCAAACTGCAGACACTACCTCACTAGGGAGGTTGGTGTGTGTGTGTGTGTGTGTGTGTGTGTGTGTGTGTGTGTGTGTGTGTCTACAGTCACAGAGAGCCTCTGTGGTGGCGTGATAGTGATTTATAAAGCTATGCCTCTAGCTACTTTAGAGAGAGAATAAAGATTACACCCCTTTACTGGAAAAACAAATATCAAAGTTAACCTATTGGAAATAACTCATTTGCATCCATTCTTGAAAAGGTTAATTAGCCCGGCTCGCTATTGTTACGATCATCAGTCTGGTGTGTGTGTGTGTTTCAAGTTTCAAGTGTGTGTGTGCGTGCGTAGTTAGTTAGCCTGATAGTTCTCCCATCATCACTGCATCAAGTATATTTATTTATAATACTTTCATTTCCTTCTCCATTACGATGCAGTGATTAATACTGGAATGTGATGGCACAGTAAATTGATTAATCAATTGCAGAGTAAAAAAGCAATCTAGTAAACAATATTCACAGACAGTCAGACACTAATGAGCCAGCTCTGACAGGGACAAAGTCACTTCATAATCATTTACAGTAACCTTTCCTTCAGAATGTGTTTGTCTAGCCTAGAGACCTCACTCTGTGGAGAGGTCCAGCCAGACACAGAACACATTGGCTAGTCTGAGCAGCAGTCTCTCAAATATGGATGATTCATTCTAGTTTTTCATTTTGCCCACTAAATGATCTACATCCATCATAATAGTTTGAGCCTTACAGAACTTCAAAAGAAGGCTAAAATGTAAGGTGTCATTAACACCAAATTATACTACTTTTAGCTATACTCACAATCAAATAACTAAGAGATCTCTACAAGTTTACAAACAATTTAATTTCCCCCTCAGGTAAATAACCACATAGAGTGGGGAGAACAAGTATTTGATACACTGCCGATTTTGCAGGTTTTCCTACATACAAAGCATGTAGAGGTCTGTAATTTTTATCATAGGTACACTTCAACTGTGAGCGACGGAATCTAAAACAAAAATCCAGAAAATCACATTGTATGATTTTTAAGTAATTAGCATTTTATTGCATGACATAAGTATTTGATACATCAGAAAAGCAGAACTTAATATTTGGTGCAGTCGTCCTGTCCCCTTTGCAGAAAAGCATCCCCAAAGAATGATGTTTCCACCTCCATGCTTCACGGTTGGGATGGTGTTCTTGGGGTTGTACTCATCCTTCTTCTTCCTCCAAACATGGCGAGTGGAGTTTAGACCAAAAAGCTCTATTTTTGTCTCATCAGACCACATGACCTTCTCCCATTCCTCCTCTGGATCATCCAGATGGTCATTGGCAAACTTCAGTTGGGCCTGGACATGCGCTGGCTTGAGCAGGGGGACCATGCGTGCGCTGCAGGATTTTAATCCATGACGGCGTAGTGTGTTACTAATGGTTTTCTTTGAGACTGTGGTCCCAGCTCTCTTCAGGTCATTGACCAGGTCCTGCTGTGTAGTTCTGAGCTGATCCCTCACCTTCCTCATGATCATTGATGCCCCACGAGGTGAGATCTTGCATGGAGCCCCAGACCGAGGGTGATTGACCGTTATCTTGAACTTCTTCCATTTTCTAATAATTGTGCCAACAGTAGTTGCCTTCTCACCAAGCTGCTTGCCTATTGTCCTGTAGCCCATCCAAGCCTTGTGCAGGTCTACAATTTTATCCCTGATGTCCTTACACAGCTCTCTGGTCTTGGCCATTGTGAAGAGGTTGGAGTCTGTTTGATTGAGTGTGTGGACAGGTGTCTTTTATACAGGTAACGAGTTCAAACAGGTGCAGTTAATACAGGTAATGAGTGGAGAACAGGAGGGCTTCTTAAAGAAAAACTAACAGGTCTGTGAGAGCCGGAATTCTTACTGGTTGGTAGGTGATCAAATACTTATGTCATGCCCCAAAACAATGACAACTTCTCTCAACCAGTGGCATATGGTTTTTTTAGGTGAGTGCTTATGTCGCCCTGTGATAAGCAGTGCCCACTTTGTCAAAGGCAAGGATGCAAAATATTTATATTGTCCATTTCCAACGCACATCTCCAGGGTGCTGTTGGAGAGACGTACCGCTGCAGCGCTCCACCAACATTCCGTAAAAAAATAACGAATCTATGAATCATATAGCAGATATAACATATGGTAGAAAGAGTATGTGGCTTTTTCTGTAGCCTACAGGCAGAATATAAAATGTATGACAATGTAATGAGACACAAACCTTTTACATTAGGTTTCTCCGATCAAATAGCATAACCTAAACGGTGCCCAATTTAAAAAAAAAATGCACTGACATGTTAACAAACAACATATCCTAAAAAAAGGAAAGGTCAAAGTAAAATGGACAATATGGAATTAACAATCAGGCTACTCGCAACTGCTGTCCAGGAGTTTCATCCTGTGGGCTAAATTGTCTTGATCAGTGGTTTCAAGTTTGTATCCATCAATTAAAGGCAGAGGCAGAAGTTACTTTACGTGCCTTCGGAAACTATTCAGACCCCTTGACTTTTTCCACGTTGTTACGTTACTGCCTTATTCTAAAATGGATAAAATAAAAAATCTATCTACACACAATATCCCATAATGACAAAGCGAAAACAGGTTTTTAGACATTTTTGCAAATTGATCAAATATAAAAAATGAATCCCTTATTTACATAAGTATTCAGACCATTTGCTATGAGACTCGAAATAGAGCTCAGGTGCATCCTGTTTCCATTGATCATCCTTGAAATGTTTCTACAACTTGATTTGAGTCCACCTGTGGTAGATTCAATTGATTGGACATAATTTGGAAAGGTACACACCTGTCTATATAAGGTCCCAGAGTTGACATTGCAAAAACCAAGCCATGAGGTCGAAGGAATTGTCCGTAGAGCTCCGAGACAGGATTGTGTTGAGGCACAGATCTGGGGAAAGGTACCGAAACATTACCTGCAGCATTGACGGTCCCCAAGAGCACAGTGGCCTCCATCATTCTTAAATAGAAGAAGTTTGGAACCACCAAGACTCTTCCTAGAGTTGGCCGCCCGGCCAAACTAAACAATCGGGGGAGAAGGGTCTTGGTCAGGTGAGGTGACCAAGAACCTGATGGTCACTCTGACAGAGCTCCTGAGTTCCTCTTTGGAGATGGGAGAACCTTCCAGAAGGTCAACCAACTCTGCAGCACTCCACCAATCAGGCCTTTATGGTAGAGCAGCCAGACGGAAGCCACTCCCCAGTAAAAGGTACATGACAGCCCGCTTGGAGTTTGCCAAAAGGCACCTAAAGGACTCTGACCATGAGAAACAAGGTTCTCTGGTCTTATAAAACCAAGATTGAAACCTTTGGCCTGAATGCCAAGTGTCATGTCTGGAGGGAACCTGGCACCATCCCTACGGTGAAGCATGGTGGTGGCAGCATCACACTGTGGGGATGTTTTTCAGTGGCAGGGACTGGGAGACTAGTCAGGATCGAGAGAAAGATGAACGGAGCAAAGTACAGAGAGATCCTTGATGAAAACCTACTCCAGAGCGCTCAGGACCTCAGTCTAGGGTTTCCTCATAGCGCTTGATGGTTTTTGCAACTGCACTTGAAGAAACTTTCAAAGTTCTTGACATTTTCCGTATTGACTGACCTCCAGGTCTTAAAGTAATGATGGACTGTCATTTCTCTGTGCTTATTTGAGCTGTTCTTGCCATAATATGGACTTGGTCTTTTACCAAATAGGGCTATCTTCTGTATACCAACCCTACCTTGTCACAACACAACTGATTGGCTCAAACGCATTAAGAAGGAAATAAATTCCACAAATTAACTTTTAACAAGAAGCTGGTTAGGAGAATGCCAAGAGTGTGCAAAGCTGTCATCAAGGCAAAGGGAGGCTACTTTGAAGAATCTCAAATATAAAATATATTTATATTTGTTTAACTTTTTTGGTTACTACATGATTCCATATGTGTTATTTCATAGTTTTGATGTCTTCACTATTATTCTACAATGTAGAAAATAGTAAAAATAAAGAAAAACCCTTGAATGAGTAGGTGTCCAAACTTTTGACTGGTACTGTATATCTCCCTTTCCATCTCTCCATCTATCCCCTCCATCTCTCCATCTATCTCCTCCATCTCTCCCCTCCATCTCTCCATCTATCCTCTCCATCTATCCATCTCTCCCCTCCATCTCTCCATCTATCCCCTCCATCTGTTCATCTATCCCCTCCATCTGTCCATCTGTCCCTCCATCTATCCCCTCCATCTCTCCCCTCCATCTCTCCATCTATCCCCTTCATTTCTCCATCTATCCCCTCCATCTGTCCATCTCTCCCCTCCATCTCTCCATCTCTCCCCTCCATCTCTCCATCTCTCCCCTCCATCTATCCCCTCAATCTCTCCATCTATCCCCTCCATCTCTCCATCTATCCCCTCCATCTCTCCATCTATCCCCTCCATCTCTCCATCTATCCCCTCCATCTCTCCATCTATACCCTCCATCTCTCCATCTATACCCTCCATCTCTCCATCTGTCCATCTATCCCCTCCATCTGTCCATGGTCCCTGCATTGGGCGAGGGACACTCAGAAGCCTGTCTGTCACTGCCATCAACAGACCTGGGTTCAAATACTATTGGATTTCTTTCAAAGACTTTCATAGTCTGACTGAGCCTGCCTGGAGTGACAGATGGACGTGGTTTGCACTTTTGGGACTATTCCGTTGGTTCCATTGTGCCAGGAATACTCAATCAAGCGCAGCTAAAGTACTGAAAATAAAAAATACTGTGTGAACTCAAGTCAAGTCAGGTCGGGTCAGGTCATGATGAACACCATAGTTTGTGATTATGCCGAGTCACCCTGCATGCCACCTGTACTGTACCACCTAACACCTAAGGCTGCCAGCTGCCATGGAAGTAGAACAGGAGGGGTCTCTGTCTCCATCTGTGCTTCCATCTATCCATCCGCAGGTGGGGAGTCAGTGGCTAATGATATATGTGTGTGTGTGCGTGTATGTGTGTGTCTCTTCGCTGGCTCAGTGACAGTTTTAGGACCCCCTCGACAGCAAATAAAATAATCCCTCATCGCCGTTTGACCTTCCACTCTCCTGGCGCTTCAAAACACGTGTTTTAAACACACACACACTTCATTCTGCTCCGACATGCCAGAGGTTGATAATTACCCGTCCAGGTACATACAGCAACACCTCGGGCACGACAGGCGCTGGGGCTCCTGTCATTGTGCACAGTCAGACATTAAACACACGCACATGCCTTTCCATGGCCATTTGTGCTCTAGTGTCCAATTAAGGGCTGCATCAGTTTCAGGCACACAGTGAGCAGCGCCTCGTGACGGTACAGTTTGGCTGTTGTGTGTGTGTGTGTTGACAGACAGACAGAGGCAGATGATTGTTGTGCATCTCAATGCAGTCTGTGCCACATCAGTGCATCCGTAAACAAACACTTCCATCATCGAGTAGCAAAGCGGTTTGATTCAACAATATACATCTGGCCCGTCATTGGACACTGTGTTAACAAACCTCCAAACGAGCTTCAATGCCATACAACACTCCTTCCGTAGCCTCCAACTGCTCTTAAACACTAGTAAAACTAAATGCATGCTCTTCAACCGAACGCTGCTTGCACCCGCCCACCCGACTAGAATCACTACTCTCGGCGGGTCTGACCTAGAGTATGTGGACAACTACAAATACCTAGGTGTCTGGTTAGACTGTAAACTCTCCTTCCAGACTCACATTAAGCATCTCCAATCAAAAGTTAGATCTAGAATCGGCTTCCTATTTCGCAACAAAGCCTCCTTCACTCATGCTGCCAAACATGCCCTCGTAAAACTGACTATCCTACCGATCCTTGACTTTGGCGATGTCATTTACAAAATAGCCTCCAATACTCTACTCAGCAAATTGGATGTAGTCTATCACAGTGCCATCCGTTTTGTCACCAAAGCCCCATATACTACCCAACATTGACCTGTACGCTCGTTGGCTGGCCCTCAATACATATTCTTCGCCAAACCCACTGGCTACAGGTCATCTATAAATCACTGCTAGGCAAATCCCCGACTTACCTTAGCTCACTGGTCACCATAGCAACACCCACCCGTAGTCTGCGCTCCAGCAGGTATATCTCACTGGTCATCCCCAAAGCCAACACCTCCTTTGGCCGCCATTCCTTCCAGTTCTCTGCTGCCAATGACTGGAACGAACTGCAAAAATCTCTGAAGCTGGAGACTCTTATCTCCCTCACTAACTTTAAGCATCAGTTGTCAGAGCAGCTTACCGATCACTGCACCTGTACACAGCCATTCTGAAATTAGCCCACCCAACTACCTCATCCCCATTTTGTTATTTATTTTGCTAATTTGCACCCCAGTATCTCTATTTGCTCATCATCTTTTGCACATCTATCATTCCAGTGTTAATACGAAATTGTAACTATTTTGCACTATGGCCTATTTATTGCCTTACCTCCATAACTTACTACATTCGCACACACTGTATATATATTTTCTGTTTGTATGTTTTGTTTACCCCATATGTAACTCTGTGTTGTTGTTTTTATCGCACTGCTTTGCTTTATCTTGGCCAGGTCGCAGTTGTAAATGAGAACTTGTTCTCAACTGGCTTACCCGGTTAAATAAAGGTGAAAGAAAAACAATCAAACGCATGTGTGATCCTGAGAGAAAGAGCTTGAACCACACAGAGATATCAAGAAAGACAAAAAAAGTGTGTGTGACTGTGAGTGCAAGCATCCGTGAGAGAGAGCGAAAAGTGAATAAGAAAAAGGAGAGGAGTGAATGGGCATTTCCTCGCACTTACCTTATTAGAGACTGACAGTGAGGATAGCTAGCATCAGAACTATAAACCGTAATAGCACCACATGGGTTCACTCCCCCTACATTGTTCCAGTACACTTAGTGTTAAGGGAGAAGGACGGCTCAGTTTGTTCTGGTCCTGTCCTGTACCATCATTACTGCATGAAAGTGTCAGAACAGGGCTTTTAGCTAGACTTGAATGAGGTCATCAAATATAACTAATAAGACATTTTCACAGTTGAATGGCTTGCCCCTGATGTAATGTGATGAGGGTCGTTTATTTTACCCCGAGAGGCCCTGACAACTTCTTCTCAGGGACGTTTACTAAGTTGTGGCGTTGTTGTAGTATCCAGAAGTAATGCTTCACTCACCATGTGCTCCACGCGGAGTTCAAAGGGCATGGGGTTGTAGACCATCAACTGGACCTCACACACATCTCCCTGGACCCACTGGAACTCTGAGGAGTTAAAAGAATACATTACAGTGAATCTCAGACCAGGAGAAACTGATGCATTACATGTCTGAGCAACAAATGTACATGCAACACACAGACAAATATGAGTTCAATTATGTGGGTATGTGTGGCCTAGGTTGATCTAGCGGTCTAAGCTACAGCCTCCGGCACTCATGACTGTGGTGTCAGCATATAGTAGGTTTGAATCCGGCCTACTGCCCTTTGACATAATCTCTATCTTTCTCGACTGTCATCCTCTATCTGTTCATTAAAGTCAGAAAATACCTTACAAATATATCATTATAATTATGTGGGTATGTGAGTAATAGATTAGAATAGAATTCAGGGATGTGGAAATAATGTGAAACGTTAAATATGGATTGTTAAGTCTATAGTTATATTTTCAATATGCCAGAGTATTTCAATTGCAATTAAAACCATCCTGTTTGATAAAAATAATTACCTCAATGTGCCTCACGCACAGACAGACAAGTTCATAGTTAATTACTTTATGAAAGCCAATAAACCGCAAATAAACAAAAAAATATATAGATTGAGCTGTTGGCTCTCAGCAAATTTGTACATTTAATTTCATATTCCATTAGCCATGCAGTAACATTTGACTTGAGGCAACTAAAAACCAGTTAAAGTGTTGTTGGTGAGAGCTGCTCAGGAGGATGTAAAGGATCTGTTTCAGGGTTCAGCGTCAGGCAGTTGACAAAACAAGGCAACCAAGTGCATACTGTAATGATGACCGGATTATATTATATTACTATTAGAAGACTTAGGAGATGATTAAGCAAAGCATGTGCAGTGTTTCCCCTAGGGTTTTTTTCAGCAGTGTTGGCAACGTTCGTGCAATGACATGCTAGCTGTTCCCATAGACTTCCAGTAGCAGTGTCATTTGGCAGTGGAGGAGGGATTCTGAGATGGAGACAGGTGGGAAACAGCTCTGTTACCAAACACACTACAGTCTTCCATTTCCATTTCTACATTTTCAATCTCTAAATGCATTAAACTGTCCCACTAGAGGACTTGGCTGAGCCTAAGCCCCGAACAACACACACGCACACACTTCCATCTCCATTCTCTGAGCCCGGGACTTGGTGGGTTAAGAGGATTTATGGACAGTAAACTACCGGCGTGCACCTTGGGAAATTAAAACTTTAGTCCAAAGTAGGAAGAAAGAGAAGCAGGAAGAAGGGTATCTATATAATATAAAATGGTAAAATGAGCCTTTCTCACAACCCCAGGTCTGCCTCTCAGGTATCCTCCTCACAGAGCCAATTACATAAAAACATGCCTCAAAGAGTTGAGGAGAGCTGAGCTGCAACCATCTCAAATGTGTGTCCCAAATGGCACCCTATTCCCTTCACATTACACTTCTTCCCTATGGGGCCCTGGTCAAAAGTAGAGCAATATAAAGGGACTAAGGTCCATTTGGGACGCACCCTAGCCTCCCTCTGTACTTAGAGGCTCCTGGCCATTCATTCATTCCAGATTAAAGAGAGAGCAGGAAGGTTCAGCACTTCAGAACCTCAGTGTGAATATTAATCATGTGGTGGAGTGTTGCTAGCCTGAGTACCAGTCTCATTAGCTAACATTCCACTCCTTGCCGCTCCTGGTCATCGCCAAAGAGGACCCTGTTGGAGCGACCGGAACAGAACAAAACAGGCACTGCAGATGATGTGTTGGTTCTACTGAATGCTGACACAGGGCACACACATCGCTGTAAGACTTTCAGCCCCAGTAATATGCTGTGTTGAATAATGCATCCTTACGATGGCCGGCTCGCCTGGGCAATGGAGCATAAAACATGCGTGTGAAATAGAGCAAATCTGGAGGAGGACACTGAAGTATTAGAACATAACCATACCACCATTTATACAGTGTGTGTGTGTGTGTGTGTGTGTGTGTGTGTGTGTGTGTGTGTGTGTGTGTGTGTGTGTGTGTGTGTGTGTGTGTGTGTGTGTGTGTGTGTGTGTGTGTGAAATGCTAGGTGCGAAGGGAGGCTTGTGTGTGTGTGTGTGGATATATGGATCAAGCCTCTACTTCCTCTGCTCTGCTCTGCTCCAGTCTTAAACACAACCGGCTAACAGTTTGCACACTGATTCATCATCGCTTTGTAAATAAATACGTTAGTAGTAGTTTTACTACCTTGCTTTTCAACCAAGGTGCACAAATAGACGAGCAAACTGAAAAAGACACAAATGTTCAGTCTTTCTTTCTGCCTCTTCATCTTGAATTGAAATGGTATTGACCCCAACCCTGGCCTCAACATACCCAGCCAGCTTGTTACAAGTGCTGAAGCTTTGATAGTGTGAATGAAAAGCAATAAAAGGCTTAGTAGAGTGTGAGTTGTTGTACTGGAATCTTATTTCCAGAGATTTTATATTAAAGCGACAGTACAGATTCCATTTAATGTAGTTATTCCCTCTGTGTGAGTGTCCCTGCAGGGGAAACGTTTCAGGGATCGTGTGTGTGTGTAGATATATGGATCTAACCTCTACTAACAGTTTGCACACTGATTCATCATCGCTTTGTAAATAAATTCGCTAGTAGTTTTTCTACCTCGCTTTTCACCTTGCAGTTATTCCCTCTGTGTGTGAATCCCTGCAGTTACAATCCCTGAAACATTTACCCTGCAGGGACACACACACACACACACAGTGGGTCAGCGTGTTAGCAGGGGGCAAACAAACACTAACAGTTGCCTGCATTCTGACACAGAGCCTAACCACCCTCACACACAAAACACATTTTCACAGTCGATTCACCTGCTTATCCCCACGTTCATACAGTGATGGATCACAGTGAGTGAATCTGGCACCCTGGCCTGCTATGGATGTAATGTTGTATCTATCATTGCCTGCTATGGATGTCATGTATCTGACTACCAGCAGCCTGTTATGGACGCCCGAGCAGCCAATCCATGAATCAAACAGACAGTATCACCATACAGACACACAGCCAGAGGATCCACTATCAACGCTGATGTAGAATGACTCATCATTACTCTCTGTTTCCTGGTGAAATTACATCAAACACTGCTTCGACAAACCTTGAGTAGTAGTCTCTAGATTACCAGTAGAGTAAGCCTGTTGGCATCGTTTGGAAATCAAACATTTTTCAGTAGTCGTAGGCAAACCTGGGTTCAAATACTATTTGGAATATTTGTTTTAATACTTTGAGCGTTTGCTTTAGCCTGCCTTGCGTGCCAGATTGGCAGGGTTTGCACTTTTGCAACTGTTCTATTGGCTCATTGAAGCAAGCAAGCTTAATCAAGTCCAGCGGAAGTATTTGAACCTAGGTCTAGAAACGTCCCATTTTCCAGTAGTGGAACTCCGGTCCAGTTAAAATGAGGCCTGCTGGTGTCATTGCCTCATCACATAGTATCCCGGAGCAGAGAGAATGCTTTAGTGCTCTAATGTGAGGAGCACAACCACACCATCACATAAAATAGGTCTCTCTGTTGCATAAACTAACAGAGGAATCAACGTCTAAAGCTTTGAGATTTGTGAGTTTCATGAAACTACAAGTAATTAAGGTAACATTTTATTTGAAGGGTACTTACTTCAGGACTTCATAATCCATTCATAACCTATACATAACACATTCATAAGCAGTACATTAATGAGGAGTTGTTTTGAGACCGTTTCTGAGTTCACTATACTGCTGCTGTGCTGTGAGAACCAGCTCTGGCAGAGTAGGGTGTGGTCTGTTTCAAGTGTTGAAACAGATCATGATTGAGGCTCATTGCGCACCTAATGAGACAGAGGAGGTATATTACCCATTCAGTTATCGCTCCCTCTCTCTGCTACTCATTTAGTTTATATCCCTCCTCCCATCCTCCCCTCCCCCCCAGATACCCACACACACAAATGAACAGTTTTGAAGTTGAAGCCCCCTTAATATTCAAACGGCTTCCTAAATGTTCCAACTACCAACAGCCAGTTGGTACTACCCAGCTCCTCTCTAGCTTCTCTGGGTCTCGCCCTCTTGGTCTCTGTCTCCCTCTCCCTGTCTCTCTCCCTCTCTCTTTCTCTCTCCCCCTCGCTCTCTTTCTCTTTGTGGGCCATTTGCCCAGGGGCCACTTAAGACTGTCGACAGCCCAGTAAACCGTTGCTTCGCAAATCACAC